>NC_135581.1:27215000-27517500 GCF_965152235.1 Eretmochelys imbricata | reverse complement strand
AGATGAGTAAATGAATCAGATAAGCAGTGTTTAACTCTTTTAAAAAGAAGATTGCAAATGTGTTCTACTTGATTTTGCATCTTTGGTGGAATAATTCTTTACTTAATAGGGAAGCATAGCGGGTAGAGTGTGAATGTTTTGGTTTTATGTAATGGATATACTGAAAATAGTCTGTATGGTTTCTCTCAAAGATTATGTGTATCAACTGTGCAATTTAAAGAACGTTGTCTTTCACACCTGGAATTGGAAAGACAAAAAAGCTTTCTGAACCTGATAGTTGTATATATGTACATAATGTACACACACAAGCACCCTGCACAGTAAATCTGCCTTCCAGCATGTAGCTTGGAGGAAATAGTCTACTATAAGTCTAGAAGCTACTTTTAACTTGGTGCCCTTTAAAAACAACTTATATTAAAACAAGCTAGTAAAATTTAGGGTCAGTATTTGATGTATCTTTCTGTCTTGACAGTAATTTTTCACATAACAGGGTTTTTGTAGTGTCAGGCAGGTTGTCATCCTTAATTTACAATTAATCTTCATCAGGAACTCTTACCTGACTATGAAAAGAACCTCTATAGTTCCAGGAAGGTAATTTGTAATGTCATTATAAATACTGTTTCCAATTAAAGTTTAAAAATACATTTTTTTAAAAAAAAGTTCATGTGAAATTATGAGTATATTAGTAGAAATAGCTGTCATTGATTGATTGCTGAGCCCCAATTGGCTTTTTCTGTTCCTTTTTTTCCAGTGTGAATGTTAGTGATATGAAGTTTTGATATGCATGAACACTACCCAGTGCACTACAATAAAAAAAATACAGAAATGATTGTAGGTTATTGCTAAAAGGGCATTCACAATGCTACATTTTATTCTAAAGATGTGATTTGCCTTCTAGCTTTCATGATATAATTGCTCCCACATAATGACAAAACGTATTTAAACATGAAAACAAGAAAATGCTTTTATGAGTCCAGTCTCATTTTAACATTTGCATATGCTGTATGTTATCTTCTTATCTGCTCTCACTAGGTAATAGCCTGATGTGTCTATATCAAATACTGCCTTATTTGACAATTAGCTACAGTAAATGGTATCTTTGAAAAATAACTTATGCTAAAATGTCACATAAGATAAATATTCATTAATATAATATTGTTCTTTTAAATAAATTGTCATGTAAAACAATCTTAGAAAAATCTATTTTTTGATCTTGCACTATAATCAACAGTCTTACAACTCTAAAACTACAAAGAAAGAATAGAAGCTTGTGGTCTCTAAAATCTTATTTCTTGGGCTTGTTGGTTTCCCCCACACACGATTACAGATTTATTACGTGATATGAAGCTAGTCCTTATACTCTATGATGAAATTTAGAATCTAATACAGTTTCACGACCTGCTATAGCAAAACAAAAGCCAAATTAATTTGTCAATAAGATCATTAGTTTCCAATTGAAACAGAGGTGTGTAGTCTCTTCATTTTTCACTATTCGTTTGTTCGGTTATTCATTATTTGGTTGTTGCATCATTCTTTTTTTTAAATAGCAAAACTGTGATGTAAAAATATTTTACCTTCTATTCTCAAATTTTGTTCTGTGCTCTAAAAATGTTTAAGGAAAAAACACAATGTGAGAAAGTTATAAAGGGTAATATAATAAAGAATAATAAAGGTAAATATATATATATATCTGTATCTATATATAAATACTAAAAAATGGGAAATACACTACTTTTTACTGTGCCTATGTGAAATGGTATTGCTGCAGTATTGCTATTGCCTTCATATGCTACAGTGACAGAATTCTGCTTGTAAAATGGCCTTAAAAACATCCAAGTTTTAACTCATTTCCATTTTGATCCACAATATGCAATGATGGCATACAATTGTTTTTTCCTGTAAGGCATATATATGATCTTCACTCAGTGCTCTCGATAATGTACAACATTTATGTACTTTAATAATTTATTTTAGTAACATTCATTTGTAAGAGTTGTACCTCTGATATTTACTGTATATATTTAAATATGATGATGCATACAACATTTAGCAGTACATCTTATGTTAAAGAAAGCTTCCTTCCTTCTTTCTGTGATTCCGTTACCTATGCTGTGTCCACACTTCCAAAGACTTCAGTTAGCAGTTCCTAAAGCTCTTACAGAAGTGATTAGAGTCATGATTGCTCACAAATTGAGTCTTTTTTCTGCTTGACACTGATCCTGTGATAGTCTCCCCACTTAATCCTCACTAGCAATTTGCCTATAGTTGCAGCTAAGAGGAGGTGATTAGAGGGGAGTTGCCCATTGCCTTTTTACTTCTGTTGTAGTGGCATGTTAGACAGAGGCTAGTGAATCAAAGCTGTTTTCCTATTAACTCAACACCTCCTAATGCATTAGACCCACTTTTATCTAATAATAGTGTTCAGCTTCTAACACTATTTTAATGTTATCTGGTATTACTTTTAAAATGTTACAGTGAGCATTTTTAAAATTAGAGAACAAAAGTCAGTGTTTTTAAAGCAAAATAATAACACTAAAGGATCTCTTCTCCCATCAGTGCATGCAAATAATTCCCATTAATGTTGCTGCGAGTTTTTTTCATGAATTGATGCAAGACTTAGATCCTACATTCTGTAAACATTAATTACTTTAATTACAATGTTTGTGACAGGTAACTGATGTAACAGGTTTAAAGTGATACAATATATTTGCAAGTCAGTAAAAGCACCATTAAGGAAGGAGAAAAAATATCAAGAGTTAATTAATCCAAATATTAGCTATAATGAAATATAACACTAAGGGTCAGAATTAAAACAAAAAGAAGCAAGGGTCATTAACATGCAGAATGCATTTCATCCTTATTTTGTCCCACTCAACAAAGCTATTAAGGGGTTAAGATTTGTTGGCACCTGCCTAAGATGAATGAGGTAGTGGACAGGATTTTCAGCCTCAAGTCCAAAGGCCATCATTTTGTAGGTTTTAATTTACATACTTGACATTACTGTCTTTATTTTATTTTCAATTTAAATGTTTTCAGGCAATGTATAATATGGATGTTAAAAACTGCCTAGCGATATACTTTCTCTGAAGTATCCAATAGTAACTTGGCTTGGGTGTGATTTCTGAGTTCAGTGCGTGAATGTAAACTTTGAGATACACAGCATGGCCAGAAGAGAATAAATATATACTTAGGTTATTTGAAATGTTGATTCTTGACATTACAGATGGTATTAATGGATCAGGTACTATATTGCCACTATGTAACCTCAGTGAACGCAGTATGATTGAATGGAGAGTAAAGTACTACAGGGTTGGTATCTGTGGCCATAACAAGGCCTACTTAACAATCTTCATTGATCATTATTACTTCCTTGTTCTCCACCTTCTAAGTTTTCCTAGACTAAAATGAAAAGTGTATTTTTAAAACAAGTTAGCAAATATGTTTTAACTAATATGTTTTCAGACTGGTATAATAAGGGCAAGTTGTATTTTAACATGTTAGCTAGTCAAGATAAAACCTAAGATTAAAAAAAAAACAAGCCAAAAAATACTTGTATCTAAATCTAGACATGCCCACAGTGACTTGACCTGAACTTGCCATTGCTGTTTAGCCAAAGCCCTCAATAATTCCTTTTCTAAATAAAATTCCTTACTTTACTGGGGAACTTTAGGATGAGTGCTGCTTTTTCTTACCTTCCCGCTCTCATCTCCCACTCTTGGGTAGACAAAACTACCTAACATAGTGTCCCTTAGGGCAGGGATATCAAGTGTGCAATAGACACATTCAAACTGTGTCACACCTTCTGAATTTGTTGGCATACCAGCACATATTTTACAGACACATCTTCAAGAAAAAAAGTTAAATTATGCGAAGGTAACAAAGTAGAGACGTTTTACACCATGATGTATAACATAGGGCTATTTTCAAGTCTAGGCTTTTGTCTTTAGAAAAATTAGAAATGACAGAAACATCTTAATATCAGCTCTTATTGCTCTGCCTCATTTAAGTGGCAAAGCCAATGACAGCATCCTCCACCGGATCACTCACAGATCAGTCTCTTTCATTGGAGTTACTATTATCTTCCTCTCTATTAAACTGGAGCTCAAAACCTTCAGTGATACTGAAAAGGCCATTTGATTCAGCACCCCCCACTCCAGGGTATGTAAGCCAGGAAATCTTGATCTCTTTTAGTAAATCCCTGAAGCAACTGACTGGTTCATGAGGAAATACATATTCTGACTGGAGTCCATTCTGGATTCTTTTCTGTACCTACATTTGTTTTCATCAAGAACTATATTATCTCTCAATCAGTTCATTTTGACTATATACATAAATCATGTTTCAGCAACTTATATTGTGACTGTAATATTCATCCTGTATATTTTGTAATCATTAATGGCTAAGTTTGTGTAAACTCACAATGAAGCCAGCTGACACTTGTCAATTGACTTACGTTAATGGAAGTTCCAGACAGCTGAATAAACTAGTTTCTTTCATCTGTAAATTGCCCATCATGTTTAGTTTTACCTGGCAAATCTCAATCAAACATTAAAAATGTGAAGAGTTCTATTATAATCGTACAAAGTATAATGAAGTGATGATAAAATGCATCACATCAGTGTAACTATTGACTGTGTACTGTAAAACAACATGCAAAACATCTTTCCAAAATTATTAAGTGTATTTAATATTCTGAAAGATTAGATAGAGAATCCTAGAGAGTGAAGTTCTATATTCAGGGTATAGCTACTCCAAGTGCAGTATAACCTAGGGCAGTGGTACCCAGCTGTATTACGCAGGAGGGCCACATAAACCTAAGCACAACCTTGTGTGGGTCAAACAGATTCTACGTATTTTAATAAGATTTAAAGTCACCTGTATTGATTTATATTTTAAGTTCAGTTTGTTTCGTATGTACTTTGATAGTTTGTTTCTGTGTTTAGTACTGTCTATTTGCACACATGTGTAAACTAAAATGATGTAAACTTGATGACAAAACACTAATGAATCGGCCATTGGTGTATTGTTTTGAAGCAGGCCGAGAGCCTTATGACATGCTCTGGTGGGCTGTCGGTTGGGCACCCCTGACCTAGAGAAACATCTTGTAAGTGTGGCAGGGTAAATCAATTTCCATGCCTTGACCTTTCAGATAAGACTGCTAATAAAAGTTTCTAAATGTGAATGATTATTTTTGTAATAAGGACACCTGTTCATTAGGAACAGGACTAAAACCTGCCATTTTATTTCTAAAGGATATTGAACAACAGCTTTCAATTGCTACTCACCTATGCATTTATGAACCAAGTTACACAGAAATTAAAAACTTTGAATCCCCTGAGATATAGATGAATTGAAACCTGTTTTTTACTCAGGTCATTTTCTCAAATGTAGCACTATAGCCTTATACATTCAAAAATTAATTTTGAATCTTTGGAGCTCAAATGTAACAGGACAAAACAAAGTTTTGTGATGGTTTTAACTCAGAAAGGGACACTGGGTTTCTGAAAACTTATAAAAGGTAGTTTTCTATACCAGAATGACAATGTTGTGTGTCAATGTCATTTTCCTTTTCTCACTCTCTCTCTTTTTTTTTCTCTCTGCCCTTGAGGGCCTAAAATGTTAGGGGCTTCTATAATGGGAACTCTGCAAAATCTTTAATTGACGATTGGCAACATTGGGGCTATGACAGGTTTCAGAGGAGCAGCCATGTTAAGTCTATATCCGCAAAAAGAAAAGGAGTACTTGTGGCAGCTTAGAGACTAACAAATTTATTTGAGCATAAACTTTCATGAGCTATAGCTCACTTCATCGGATGCATGCAGTGGAAAATACAGTGGGGAGATTTTATATACACAGAGAACATGAAACAATGGGTGTTACCATACACACTGAAACAAGAGTGATCAGGTAAGGTGAGCTATTACCTGAACAAGTGTGGACACAAATCAGATGTCAAGAATTATAACGTTCAAAAACCAGTCTGAGAACACTTCAATCTCTCTGGTCACTCAATTACAGACCTAAAAGTGGCAATTCTTCAATAAAAAAACTTCAAAAACAGACTCCAAGGAGAGACTGCTGAATTGGAATTAATTTGCAAACTGGACACCATTAACTTAGGCTTGAATAAAGACTGGGAGTGGATGTGTCATTACATAAAGTAAAACTATTTCCCCATGTTTATTCCTCCCTCCTCCCCCTCCCTACCCCCCCCACACTGTTCCTCAGACGTTCTTGTCAACTGCTGGAAATGGCCCACCTTGATTATCACTACAAAAGGTTTTTTTTTTCTCTCCTGGTGGTAATAGCTCACCTTACCTGATCACTCTCGTTACAGTGTGTACAGTAACACCCATTGTTTCATGTTCTCTGTGTATATAAAATCTCTCCACTGTATTTTCCACTGCATGCATCTGATGAAGTGAGCTGTAGCTCACGAAAGCTTATGCTCAAATAAATGTGTTAGTCTCTAAGGTGCCACAAATACTCCTTTTCTTTTTATAGGGGCTATGTGTTAGTTGTGACACAGTGGAGCAGAAATCAGCCACAACAGAAAGGAGGCTTTTATTCAGGATCTAGAGCTATGTTAAGGTGAAAAAAAAATATAAGGGATATAAACCCTCCTACTTCATGGCATAACCACTAAGTGCCCAGGGTTAGAAAGAAACTTAGGGCAAGCTTCAAAATTGCCCATAACAGGGTTTCTTTCACTTTCCTCTGAAGCATGTGATACTGGACACTGGTCTGATATGGTATAGCACAGTGGTTCTCAACCAGGGGTCCGGGGCCCCCTGTGGGGCCACGAGCAGTTTTCAGAGGGTCCACCAAGCAGGGGTGGTGTTAGACTTGCTACATTCCAGGGCAGAAAGTCAAAGCCCCACAGCGCAGGACTGCAGCCTGGGGCCCTGAGCTGCACCATCCGGGACTGAAGCGAAGCCTGAGCAACTTAGCTCTGCTGTGCCCCCTGTGGCATGTGACCCCAAGCAATTGCTCTGCTTGCTAACCCTTAATGCTGGCCCTATCTTTATATGCAGCAAAACTGTTGTGGCACAGCTGGGCCATGGAGCTTTTATAGCCTCTTGCAGGATCCTCAGAAAGAAAAAGGTTAAGAATCCCTGGTATAGCCATTCTTATGCTCCTGCAAAGCGGTATGTTGCCACAGGATGCCATAAAGGAGGGTCCTACACAGTTTGACTAAGGCTTTGTCAACACTTATGGCAGTGTGTACAGTGCAGACACTGCATGCCCAACTAGCACGGGTATAAATATCGGTGTAGATGGTGAGACACAGCTTAGGCGAGTAGAGGAGAGTTCCCTACATGCGTGATCCCCCAGGGTATACACCCTACATGGCTTTCTGCATGCCCAAGCAGTGCCTTCCATGTCTATACTACTGCTTTTAGCTGTGTTGTGTCCTGCTGCCAGAGCCTTTCCCCATCGCCTCCCTCCGCCAGAGCCTTTCACTGCTGCACTCTGCAGTGATAAGTGTGGAGGCAGCCTGCCTCTCACTGCAGCATGTGGTTAAATGTGTAGCACCTGTACTCTACATGCTGCCATAAGTGTAGCCATAGCCTCAGTGGCGTACCATACCATGTGTGCTTCAAAGCAAGGTGTCTAAAAAAAGCCATGTAGTGTCTCCACATGCAGGGGAATAGACAGTGTGGTGTTGGCTAGGTGGAAAAAGTTAGCGGAGGCAGTGCTTACTGCACATGCTTATTTAGCTTTGTAGAGCACCCTCAGGACCTTGGGTGAAGGATGTGAGTGAAAAGTGTTAGTACCAAGCATCTCCCTTTCCCTTCTGTGGATCTGAAAGGCTTGCTAGCACAATGGGGGCCCAGTCCATGATTAGGTGTAGGTGCGCTGGTAATACAAACAGTAATAATAATAGGAAGCGAAGAGGTTACTCTGCTTCCCTTCCAGTGCTCTTTACTATTGTATCCAACAAGCATGGAGCCCACAGTCAGCACATGACTCTTGCATTTGGGAGGCTGGGCATGAGCACCAGAAGCTCCCTAGAAGTGTGTGTTTGTGGGGTGGGGGTGGGGGGTGCACCGGTGCCGAGACCGTGGCCCTGCTCAGCCTCTTCCCCCCAAGGCCCTGCTCCAGCTCATCCGCTTCTCCTGAGGATCTGGCCCCACTGTACCTCTTCACGCCTTGGTTCTGCCTCTTTTCCCAAGGTGCCCCCACCTGTTCCTCTCCAACTCCTCCCCCGATGTCCTGCCACTCATGCCTCTCCGCCCCTCCTCCTGAGATCCTCCCACCTGCTTACCGCTTGCTCCTCTCCTCCCCTGAAGCCTCCCCCCGCCCGCCGCTGGCTCTTCTCCTCCCCCTCCCCCCGAGACCCTTCTGCCTGCCTGCTGCTCGCTCCTCTCCTCCCTGAAGCCCCACTGCCCACCACTGGCTCTTCTCCTCCCCCAAGACCCTCCCACCTGCCTGCTGCTCGCTCCTCTCCTCCCCTGAAGCCCCACTGCCCACCACTGGCTCCTCTCTGCCCCCTCCCCTGAAACCCTCCCGCCTGCCCGCCGCTTGCTCCTCTCCTACCCCAAACCTCCCCCGCCTGCCACTGGCTCTTCTCCTCCCCTCCCCCGAGACCCTCCCGCCTGCCTGCTGCTTGCTCCTCTCCTCCCCTGAAGCCCCCCCGCCCGCCACTGGCTCCTCTCCTCCCCCAAGCCCCTTCCACCTGCTGCTCGTGCCTCTCTGCCCTTCCCCAAGAGAAGAGCAAGCGACGGGCAGGGCCTTGGGGGAAGAGGTGGAATGGTGGTGGGGCCTTGGGGGGAAGATGCAGAGCTCGCGTGGGAAGAGGCGCAGTGCAGGCAGGGCCACGGGAAGAGGCTGAGTGGGGCCAGGTCCTCGGGTTGGAGCGCAGGCGGAGCCATAGTCTGGGTGCTGGTGGCCCTTCCACTTCTGGGAACTTCCAGCAGTGGTGCTCCACAGGTCGCAGGCTAGTGCTACTCCAAAGGGAGGTGTACCACATCCAGCATTTTTTGCCCTGTTGTAGAGGCTTAGTCTCCCCAAGCTACTTATACCCGCCACCCATGATTGAGCCCACTGCTCACCCCTCTGCCTCATTTTTCATTTTCAACTCTCTCTCAGAAGGGAAGAGGCCAGCAGGAAATAAGATGAGGAGAAGGATCAGAAGAAACAGAGGACTGGATATTAGGCAGTCAGTTTCAACTCCAAGAGCCAGCCTAAGACTTCACTTGGGGAAGGACTTGTTTCCAGTCCTCCTGCCCAAGCCTCCTCTGCCCAAGTGTGGGAGATTCAACTCTGGCTCTTCCTGAACCTTCTCTGTGGCAGTCCTCAGCTTCCCTAGCATGGGTAAGGGATTGCTGCAGCTGCAGATTTTATTATTTCCTGAGGCTAATTCCCTCTTTTCCTCCCATTATGTCATGGCTGGGATCCCAGTTGGGAATTACCCTTCCTCCATATTCCCCCTGTGCCTGTGGGGCCTCATGCTTCAGCCTTCTTTCCCCATCTTTCCCTCTGCACACACACTTCTGCTCTCAGCTCTGGGAACCTTTAATTTGTTGGTAACTGCTACAAGTCTCTGCAGCAGCCCCTCCCTCTGGGCTTGGATTAGCAAGTTCATCCTCTGCCTATATCCATGCAAAAGCATGAAAGCCATTCCGAGTGCTCCCTGGCTGTAGTCTGCTGCAGTATCAGCACTGTCTCTCTCTGTCCTCTACATCTCCCATAAGGAGACACTTGCTCTTGTTTTTGCAGGGCTTCATTCATCACTCCTCTTTCTTTACAGTGCAGTTCTACTCTGAATCATGATTGTGTGAATAGCATTGTGAGGGGCCCATATTTATTATATCCAAGCATCACCAGTAATAAAGGTTTTGAAAACCAAATGATGACATTAGTGACACCTGTGCAGTTCTCCTGCTTTGAGTTTGCTGGCTCAGGTGTAGCTGATTGGAACTTGAGGTGTGATTTTGAAAAGCTCTTAAGTGACTCAGAGTGTAAGTCCCATTTCTGACGAGAGGGGGCTTTTCAAAATCCCCCACCATAGTAAACAGTTCTGTTGATGAGGCACAAGATGAACAGAATCCTCAGATCCTTATGCCTTAGCTAAGTCAACTCCACAGTGCTAATAGGTGTTTCAACTCTAATGTTTGACACGGTATTGATTCTGTGTATACTAAAACTCGGAGTAACCAAGTGCAGATCTGTTGAGTAGTGACATGCCATTTTTACAGTGACCCCTTGTTAGAGTAGAATGGCACATTATGGCCCATCTTAAGAACCAAATTCAGCAATACTACTGCAATTGCTACCTCCTCTACCTGGCCATCTAAGCAGCCCTACTGAGAGCCAGCTGGCCCTTCTCCATCCACCGGTAGGCCACAAGACAGTTTGTTTACATTGACAGTCTGCAGGCACGGCCACCCGCAGTTCCCAGTGGCTGGGGTTCGCCATTCCCGGCCAATGGGAGCTGCGGGAAGCGGCGTGGGCCTCAGGGACCTGCTGGCTGCTGCTCCTGAAGCTCCCATTGGCCAGGAACATAGGCACTGACTCTGTGGGTGCTCTGGGGCTGGAGCACCCATGGGGGAAAATTGGTGAGCGCTCTGCACCCACCAGCAGCCAACCTCCCCACCCCAGCTCACCTCACCTCTGCCTCCTCCCCTGACTGCGCTGCGTCCCCGCTTCCAATCCCAGTGCTTGCCACCACGAAACAACTGTTTTGTGGCGTAACAAGCTGTGGGAAGGAGGGGGAGGAGTGGGAACGTGTCACATTCAGGGGAGGAGGTGGGGAAGGGGGGGGGGCAGAGCGGGAATTTGGGGAAGGAGTCCAATATAGGCAGGGAGGGGGCAGAGTTGAGGTGGTGACTTTGGGGAAGGGGTTGGAATGGGGGCAGGGAAGGGGCGGGCAGGGGTGGAGTTGGGGCGGGGGGGGGGGGTTGAGCACCCACCGGTGCCAGGAGAAGTTGGTGTCTATGGGCGGGAACGGCGAATCGCAGCCACTAGGAGCTGCAGGTGGCTGTACCTGCAGACGGTCAATGTAAACAAGCTGTCTCATGGCCCGCCAGTGGATTACCCTGATGGGCTGCATGTGTCCTGCGGGTCACAGGTTGCCCACCACTTCCTGAGAGCTTCCCACAACACAATATTATCTCTTCTCTGTGGGTAAATGAGTCCACACCATCATAGCCATTTGAGACAGGAAGGGAAGGGATGGAAGAAGGTTATGAGTTTAGGTCCCACACAGGTGATATTTCAGATCTGTGGGCTGGTTTCATAACTCCAGAGGCAGGAAGAGTTTTATCAGATGTATGAACTGCTACAGAAAGATCCAGTAAGAAGTTCCCCTGCTCAGAATAGAACTTCCATTGCTTCATACAGACAAAAAGGCATGTGGCTTCCAACAGTTTTTGAGTCTGTGCCACCTCAACAAGAGATTACATGAGATCTGTTTCAGGATGCAGACCTGTCAGTCTCTCCTTCAGGAGGATCCTCATGCGCTATGCAGAGATACCGTTATCCCTTCTCTGATACTGTTGTCTGTTTTGGACCTGAGTGGACAGTCAAAGTTTGGGGCCCTCTGGGTGTTCCAGCTGGGACTAAAAATTGGTGGTAGTCAGGTATTTTCTATCTATATATATTACAAAGACTCTACATAGTCCTGTCTCTCTGAACATAGAAATCAAACAGCAGGAAACAGCTTCTTTTGCTCATAGCACCAAGAGAAGTGTTTTCAGCCTGCAGCCCTGACCCAAAAATCTCTCCCCAGGTTTCTTCCAGGGTCAGCTGCATACTTTCAGCTGCTCCTTCAGGCTGTCTGTCATGATTTTTTTTCACTCTCCACAGTTTATTTGTGTGTTCTGCCTTCCTACACCTTCATCCCCATACCCAAAATAATACTCAGCAAAAGCTCTTGGGCAGGTTCATATGCTCCTTTTGTCTGAGGTCGGGCTTATGCTTATAGTCATAGGTGCTGGAACAGTTTTTATAGTGGGGGGTGCTAAAAGCTATTGAACAAAACTGTAAAACCTGAATAGGATAGAAACCACTTCAACCAGTGGGTGCTACTGCACCCTACTTCCAGCACTCCTACTTCCAGCACCTATGCTTAGAGTTATATTTAACTGATGGGTGAGTTCACACCTACAATTCTCGATGGGGTTTGAACTCAACTCATAGAAAGGTTTCACCCAGTTCATAACTATAGCATGCAGAAAACAGTCCCATTCAGAGTTTCTCCTGGGAGGGCAGACATGCATAAAAACGATGCTGAAGATTTGCACCAGGGAGCATGCTTTCAGTCCATTTCTCTGTAAGGTAGCTAGTCCTCTGTAGGACTCTTTCTGAAGCATCAGCCTGTTGAAAATCAAGACTTTGAGACTACCCCACAATGCTTGGGAAATTTCACTTCATGTGCTGGTACAATGTAACAGCTATGCACAAACTGTTATCAATAGACAGGTGAGCACCAACTACTCAGAATGACTTTCAGAAGCACTGAAAGTATGAGTGGAAACTAATATGGCTTCTGTTAGGATTATACATTGGGCAAAAGTGAGGTTTGCAGAGATTGGCCGATGCTGGGGAAAAGATCCATGAAGGTTTTCCAGTCTGTTTGTTAGTGTTTGGGCTGAAGCTCTGTGAAAACACCAAGGTTTTGCTCTTTGTGATCTGCCTACTGCTTTCCTGATAGATTTGGAAGAAGTGGGATACATCTTTCTGCTCCTTCTTCTTGTTCTCCATATTCTCTACAAAATCTGACAGCTATTTTGGTGATTGCTTCATCTCTAAAAAACTATATAATTTAGTCGAAAAGAGTTCTTATATTATGATTTAGTGAACCTTTCTGTAGAATTCAGTAGCAGAGATATTAATTTCTACTGAATTCTGTAGAATGGTTTAAAGAACTATAGAACAGTTATAATTTTCTGTTATTTCTATGCATTCCCCCCCACCCCATAATGGTTCAGGATCTACTTTAACATAGAATCAGGAGATTTACCATCCTGGATCATACCCCTGGTTCTTCTAATCAGGCATCCTGTCTCAGACAGTGGCCAGCATGAGAACTTCAGGGGCAGGTGAAAGAACCCCACAGCAGGGTCTTGGGATAAAATGTCTCTCATGTAGGTTTTATCTTAATCCTTAATGGTCAGAGTGCGACTTAACCCCTGAAGCATTACATTTATATCCTTTACAGGATTTTTTAAGAAGTATAATTGTAGATATTCTTGTTACTCATACAAATGGCCAATCTCTCTTTGCATGTTAGTGGGGTCTTGGCCTCAATGGCTTCCTGTGGTAGTGAGTTCTACTGTTTGATTAGCAGGTTGAATCAAAAAGAATTTCCCTTTATCAGGTTTGAGTTTGCTGCTTTGCAGTTTCACTGACTGTCCTCTCATTCTTGTGCTACAAGGCAGGGAGAATAGAAGCTTTCAGTCAATTTCTACATAGTTTTGGGTTTGTATTCGCTTATATATGAGATAACACATCGTAACCACACAAAGTATAATAACAGAATGTTCAACCAGAGGTCTCTCCATTTCTTAAGTAGAGAGGACTGAAGAACTGTTGGACCAGGATCTTTCTAAAGCTGATACCTGCTCAGTACTTCTCACACTTCTGCCATTGATGATCAGATCTATCCTCAGAGGGAAAAAAACTGCTTTTGGACACAGTCTGTCCAGGCAGCAACTTCAGATAATTCCTCTTTTTAGACTAGTACCACTTGCTATATCTACAATCAGTCTTAGATTCATTGTAGGATGGGAGAAGGAGAGATAGAGTCAACAAGGCAGAAATTACTAGTAATTATCTTTCTTGTAGTCTCCTTTTACTACATCCTCATCCCAGTCTCGTCGTCCTTATCTGTTTTTAGGATTTGTTGTTGTGGGGAATTCCTTAACTGGAGAGGAAGGGCGTTGGGTATTCTTGTTTGGTCTCATATTTACCTTTCTGATTGACAAACCCCCCCCCATCTTTTTATCTTCTTGCTGCTTGACAGGTGGTGTAACATTACACTTAGCATCTGATTCACCATATGATAAGGGAAGAACTGTGACATAGCTTCTAGAAGTAATTTTACCTTATGACTTACGCCATCATAAATGATTGACATTCAAACAAACAGACAAACATTCCACATGTTAAAGCTGGTCCAACTTCATCAACTTGTGAAGTGCTGGTCTGGGAACAGGTCAAAAGTGCCTGCTTGGCACCATGGTGATGCCAGTAATTGCTCATTAAAACACATAAAATGAGATTCCCATTAGTAATGGGACCTCTCCATCTGTAAATACAGTGCTCCAGAACACTAGAGTGTTTGGGGATATGGAAGTGTGAGTACCCAAAATTACTGCTGTCCTTTATGCACTTTATGAAAGCCATGCTGTCCTGCTCAGTCCAGCTAGCTGCAATGCACTAGTTTCATATTACAGCATGATGCTGTAAACTCTTGTCCATTTTCAGCAATGTCTTGGATGGATCTCATTATCCTATGTGCTTCTTTACATGGTAGGGTGCAATAAGCCCATTTTCATTAGGACATCTGAGCATATTTGCTTAGTATTCCCATTTAGCACCAATGTTATTGCATACATCAAACTTACACAGCTCCACATGGATCCCCAGGAGCACTTATATTTAGCGTTTAGGTTTTTAAAGGATTTGGCAGTTACGAAAATATGGAAGTTATCATTTTGCAAAATGCTCCCCTATCTATACCTGTTCAAGCCCCAGTGAAGTTAAATCCAGAGGAATTTGGTCTTTCGTATACACATTCACTCAATTTTTGCTGAGTGATGGAGTTTGAAATCATAGTATATTGCTGAATGATGAGAATGTGTCTATGTATGTATATTAATCATTAATCAATTATTAATATTAAGTTATACAATAATTAATCATTTAGTCTCTGGGCTCCAAACATTATTTTAAAAAACAGCTTTCATAATATATTGCTTAGTGTCCATTTTGGATATCAGTCATTTCCCATGATGCTGTATACTCCTTTAACCTCTCCTTAGGCAATGAAACAGATGGACCTTACATCATGTCCTCACAGCCATCACATTTCAGCTCTGACCAACAATTGAGAGAAATGAATTTGAGTTTGACCTTCCTCTGAAATAGGTCATCCACTAGTTCTCAAACATTCAAATTAAGGGTAGGCAGAAGGACTGACCTTTGCTGCTGTGGTGGGCAGAATAGTGGCCTCTTAAGTAACATGAACCAAACCATGCGGGGGGGATTTATAATTCAAAAACAAAATGAATTGTATGTGCAAACAAAACAGCCATCACAGCCTTAGGAGATCTGATGCAATGTATGCCCAGTGAATTACGTCTTAAAACAAGTGGGCAGCTGCTTACTCAAGTTGTAGCTTCTGAGTATTCTACACACTAGACCCATGTGGAGCACACTGGAGCTCCCAAAGGAGTGACCAAGTGCAACTCTGAGAGAAACAATTGCAATTTCTAGTGTAGCTGAGAGATGGGTCCTTTTATCACCAGTGCTAACCTAGGAGCAATCAAAGGCCTAAAAACGCCCTAGAATTATGAATCTCTTAGTCAAAGTGTTGGTTACCCCCTCAATGGCTGAGTCTACACTAAGAGCTAGGAGTGTGATTCCCCTGCTCATGAACACATACTCTCATTAGCTCTCATCAAGCTGTGTAGCCTAAGTAGCATGGGTGGAAGCAACACAGGCATGGCTTAGCTATGCTGAGTACAATCCAGCGGTTTCAGGAAGGTTTGCACGTGGCACACCTAATCTGTGCCTCTGCTGCCACTACCTGGTGGTACCATGGCACGCTGTTATGTATATTCTCACTACCTCAATGGGAGCTAGTGAAAGCATGCATACATGAGCAGGGGAGTCACAGCTCTTGCTTGTAGTTTAGATTTAGCCAATACTGGGGCATACAACATCCTTGCTGTCCCCTCTGGTGGATTCCCACCATGTATATGTGTATGTGTAGAAATACACGTTCCTTCCCACTACGAGAGCTATCTTTTTGATGTTACAATTTCACTAACCCATGAGTATTAAAGCACACTGGAACCAGTATATTTGTATAGTGTTCCAATACCTATGCTGAGAGCTTTTTTGTTAATGGATTTAATTAGCGTGGAATAGCTTTGTCATCGGGGAGTCTTATTTTCAAAGTAGTGTGATGTGTCAGTTGTAAAATGTTCTACTTCCGTTGTATAGAAAGAAGTCAAGTGTGGTAAACGTGATGCAGTTGAGCAGAATAGGTGTTTTCCAAAAAATGTGTAAAATACATTGGGCAAGATTGTACTTATCCTTGTGTATGTGTGCCAGGACACACACACAGGAGAGGGCACAGGGAACCTCTTCACTCCTCCCTTGTATTTCTGGGCCAGGGCTGGTTGTCCTTGGGCCTTTCATTTGCAGTGGCCCTATGCATCATTGTCCCACAGTCTCTTTATGCCAGTTATACTGGCACAAGGGGGGCACAGAGCAGGCATAAGTCCCTAGGAAAATATCCAGTACAGAAGGGCCCCTATGCCTGGAACAGAGCCACCTTCACCACTTCCACAGGAAACCAAGCTGCAGGGAGAGTTTCAGGTTGGACCTGGGGCTGACGTGGGGAATGGGCATGCCATACAGAGAGGGGGCAGACTGAGTGTGAAAGGAAAGACATGACCATTGTAGTTTTACATCTTGGCTATCCAATAAGGGTCCTTTCAGGAAGATCACACATTAAATCAGGTGGAAGCTGCCTCCCCGTCTCTGCGCTACCAAGGATTCTAATGTGGTAATGATTCTAGCCTTTCCAAAAGGGTAAATGGAGCAAGTGCAGGGCTCTGGGCTTGCCCCGCACCTATTCCCACTCTTAAGCCCCTAAAATCTGGTCTCATGAAAAGCAACTGTATGCTGATCCCTTTAAGAAGGTGTATTAGACTCTGTCTCTCCTGTGTTTGCTGGATCTCCTAGAGGCCATGCTTTAGTCCCAATGTCTCCAGGAGCCATGCTGCATGGAGCACCTCCTCTTCTTCCACAGTTCATAGTATACCCCATAGAGTACTAGCAGATGTACCTTATGCCTAATCAGTGGATAATTCTGTGCAATAATATAATTGAAAACATAGAAAAGAGTTTTAAGACACATTTCTAATTTCTATTACACTTGCAGCTTTACAAGTTCTGGGTTGAGTCTGGAATATTCTTTTCTGCTTCTAAAGAGTGTACCACCTTGTTAGTACTGTAACATTTTTCATCTGTATTGATCTTGTCATTTTAGCCTTCATTCTATTTGCTCTAAAAATGGAAGCGAGTTGTGTTACTTTACAGATGTGCACCATAGTTCCATGGCACAAATGTTATTGCATGCTTGATTTGCATTATACTGCCACTTCCTTTGTACTGATCAGTTTGACCCTCCTAAAAATGGCATTGTCCATTGAACTGAAGCAGTTATATTTTGTTACTTATATAACTATTCTTTGAAATTGGCATGGACGTATGCTACTTGTTCTGTGACTCCTCATCATCCATCTCTAATATCCATGTTGTTAGGATAAACCATTTTGATTTCCATTGAACTGCATAAAAATTTACAAGTTGATGCAAATTAAAATTGTGTTGTCTGGGCCTTCTGTTCATAATAGAAAATGATAGTATAATAAGTAAGCACTAACGGAAACAAATAGCAGTGCAGCCTGATTGTCAAAGAATATATTTAATCTGCTTTGTGATATGAGTTTTTGAATTTTCCAAGTTCATGGGCATGAAATGCACCTTATCATAAACTCTCCTAGAGTTTAATTATCTTATTGTGTTTGATTAAATTACAAACATGTTCTTCAAAGATGGAGTTCTGTGTTTGAATAAGTGTAATATGTAAAAATGTGAAAATTACTCCTTATATGATACTCAAGTGAGAAGCAGTGGCTTTGTGGTGTCACATTTTGAGAAATTATTTAAAGACACACAAAAGGACACTGTTACTATGTTATTAATGTTAAAAATTGTTGCTGCTCTGTGGAGTGTGTTTTTCTAATTAGAGGAAAGCTAGAGAGTGCCATTTCCATAATCGACATGGGAACAGAAACTCAGCAAATTTCATGTATTTGCAATGAAACTGCTCCTCAGCAACATAAAAATGGCTTTTATAACATAAAGGCTGTAATTAGAATAAGTCAAATCAGTTGGAAACGATTAAAGCCAGAGCAGGCTAAGCTGCCTTCTAAATATTTGTCTGGAGATTAGTCCTACTCTTACAGCCCCTAAGAAGCATCTTTGATTTACTTATAATGCTTGACGTGGCAAAGATAATCCTGCAGTAGGCAAATGAACACAAATTTAGATGTGCTGTTAGGCTCTTTTTGTTGATTTGACAGGAGGCAGCACATTGGAAGTGATGTTGGAGAAATGAGTATAGGGTCATATTAGACAAATTGCTTAAAAAAGCCATGATCATCAATTTAAGTTCTTTTAAAAATGTACTCATTCTCTGAAGCTTTTAGGATGCACTTTAGAAGTCCACGTGGAATAATTTTCTGCATGTCAATGCGACAGTTGATGTGAGTCTCATTGTATTTAAAATTATAGTCCTGAGATGGGACTTTCTGCATGTTGCATGTCTGACATCAGCTATTAAAATACAAGTAAATCTTGGCAGGTATAAATTTGAAGAAGAAAAGAGTTTATGGAAGAAAATCAGAATTGTTAATACTCATCAGCCAGCTATGAAATAGTGGCTATCTGCTCTCCAAAGTGGTTCTGATAAAGTACAGATATTGTACAGCCAATTTACTCCCCACCACCTACTCCTCTTCAGATGGATTGCAAGGGGAGGAGACATAAAACCCATGCAGTTGATGTACTGGAAATGCTGATTGGCCATTTCATTAGCTTGTGTATTTAAGAGCATTGGCAGAAAATAACTGATATAATAACTAGCCTGTGTTTTAGCATCATTAGTGTCTACATCAGTGTTAAAACCTTTGGATGCATATGAGGTCATAGAACAGAGTTGTGAAAAATTATCCATTGTGTAAAACTGGATGATTCTGAGACTGGTTTGAGACATTAGCTAACTTTGAAGTAGTTAGATCAAATTCTCACTGACACAGTTTTCCTCTCATTTATAATCACCGCAGAATCGCAAACTTTTTGTGTGTCTGTGTTTAGCAATTGAAAATATAATCAGTCTAATGTATTCTCTTACTGAATTTTAAACCAGCCCATTAAAACTCCTTTAACGTGCTAAAGTAAGCTTCAGAGAGGGTTTCCATTTCATCTTTATTGAATTGAGGCTATAGCACTGTTTCCCTTTGCACCACAGTGTGAAGTTGTCAATAATTCAATAGCCATGGCCTTGATGGGCCAAGGCCTAACTTAAACTTTAAACAGAGCCAAGCAGCTTGTCAAAGTGTGATGTGCTGTCAATGCCTGACTGATCTATACTGCATGAATTCTCCTTCAGCTCCTGATGGATCCCTGGGAATAAAGAGAATGCAATTTTAGAAGTAGACCCAGTGTGAAGCACCTGTTTGTTTGAGGAATCTTTAATGAGGGGAGGTTGTGTCAGTAATGAAGTCATTGCAGTTTGGTTTATAGGGTCAACATTACATTCTCATTGAATTGCATTGGTGCATTTACAAGGCTTTAGGGAAAAAATGCATGATATTCATATCTATGTTGGTGTACTGGAGCAAGTTCACAAAACCGATAAAAATACTTACCTAGTTATTAAGGTAGTTTGTGCTGATTTACCTCTTTTAGTTTCAGAGTAGCAGCCGTGTTAGTCTGTATTCGCAAAAAGAAAAGGAGTACTTGTGGCACCTTAGAGACTAACCAATTTATTTGAGCATAAGCTTTCGTGAGCTACAGCTCACTTCATCGGATGCATTCAGTGGAAAATACAGTGGGGAGATTTATATATACAGGGAACATGAAACAATGGGTGTTACCATACACACTGTAACCAGAGTGATCACTTAAGGTGAGCTATTACCAGCAGGAGAGCGGGGGGGGGGGGGCAGGGGGGAAGTGGAGGAACCTTTTGTAGTGATAATAAGATGGGCCATTTGACAAGAATGTCTGAGGAACAGTGGGGGGAGCGGGGGTGGGGATAAACATGGGGAAATAGTTTTACTTTGTGTAATGACCCATCCACTCCCAGTCTCTATTCAAGCCTAAGTTAATTGTATCCAGTTTGCAAATTAATCTAATTCAGCAGTCTCTCGTTGGAGTCTGTTTTTGAAGGTTTTTTGTTGAAGTATTGCCACTTTTAGGTCTGTAATCGAGTGACCAGAGAGATTGAAGTGTTCTCCAACTGGTTTTTGAATGTTATAATTCTTGACGTCTGATTTGTGTCCATTTATTCTTTTACGTAGAGACTGTCCAGTTTGACCAATGTACATGGCAGAGGGGCATTGGTGGCACATGATGGCATATATCACATTGGTAGATGTGCAGGTGAACGAGCCTCTGATGTTGTGGCTGATGTGATTAGGCCCTATCATATCATCCATGTTCTCTATGTATATAAATCTCCCCACTGTATGTTCCATTGAATGCATCCGATGAAGTGAGCTGTAGCTCACGAAAGCTTATGCTCAAATAAATTTGTTAGTCTCTAAGGTGCCACAAGTACTCCATTTCTCTTCTAGTTGTATCAATATTATATTGCTAAAACACTCACGCTGACAAAAAGGGGAATGATCTTGCTTGTTAGGGTAATGAAGCTGCTGGTCATTGATTTTTGTTTTTTTCTCACAATTATTGAAGTTTGTGATGCATTAATAGCCTTTCAAAATATTTGGAGTCAAATGTGTTTATATTTTATAATTGACTTGAAAGCTGCAAGATTAAATTACTTTTCTTATTTTAAGAAAGAAATCATCTAGACAAGTTACATTGATGTGGTAGTTAGTTGTATTCTAATTCTCTTAGCCTTTACTTTGTATGTAAGTGTAGCAACTGAATTATATCTCCCATGCTTCTGAAAGGGTTTAGAGAAAAGGCTTAAATACGGCTTTCAAATGTCTGTATAAAAGTAAAAAGCTGGCATCATTAAAAGTGTACTTAGCTATATTTTAATTTTTAAAGCATTTCAGTTTCAATCCTTTTGTTGTTAAGCTTCTTTTATGATAAGATTTAATTGGATTTAAGAAAAACTATTTTAACATCGCTATTTGCAGTGTTAATGTTTATGTTGTGTCATTTTCTTTATAAATCCCTGTTTTCTGAAGTTTTCATAAAATCATAGAATATCAGGGTTGGAAGGGACCTCAGGAGGTCATCTAGTCCAACCCCCTGCTCAAAGCAGGACCAATCCCCAACTGAATCATCCCAGCCAGGGTTTTGTCAAGCCTGGCCTTAAAAATATCTAAGGAAGGAGATTCCACCACCTCCCTGGGTAACGTATTCCAGTGTTTCACCACTCTCCTAGTGAAAAAGTTTTTTCTAATAGCCAACCTAAACCTCGCCCACTGCAACTTGAGACCATTACTTCTTGTTCTGCATCAGCTACCACTGAGAACAGTCTAGATCCATCCTCTTTGGAACCCCCTTTCAGGTATTTGAAAGCAGCTATCAAATCCCCCCTCATTCTTCTCTTCCGCAGACTAAACAATCCGATTTCCCTCAGCCTCTCCTCATAAGTCATGTGTTCCAGTTCCCTAATCATTTTTGTTGCCCTCCGCTGGACTCTTTCCAATTTTTCCACATCCTTCTTGTAGTGTGGGGCCCAAAACTGGACACAGTACTCCAGATGAGGCCTCACCAATGTTCATCTCTGCAAAAAAATTCACTGGGCACATAGGTTCTCAGCCTTGGAGTCCTTTCTTTTGACAGATACAAGAGAAATTTGATAGAAAAGCAGATGTGTCCATTTGTATGTTTTAGAAATGGAAAAAACATTATCTAGTGGATTTAATACACTTCTTGGTGGTTTTTAATTTTTGTTTACATGTTTTTTCAATCTGAAACAGTTTAGTCCTTTACTTTTTATCATTCAGAATACCCAGAATTTAAATCTTTGGTTTACAGTGCAAACTACTTTAGCCTTCAGCTATTCTATAAAGGAGCAGGTGGAATTAAAATAGCCACATTGTTTAATTAGAAAATGGTTTCTGTATGGAAACGTTTTTTTCAATCCAGTACCTCAAAAGGATTTTGTTCTGGTGACACTGGAGCCCAATTCTCCAACACCTAAATTGGACAAATTTCCATTGGAGTACCATTGAATAAGGATTTTGCATGTGAAGACTGTTTGTTGATCTTGCCTAGACTTTGTATTGGCATCAGTTTCAGTGGTATCATAAACCACCTGCCTGGACAATAATCTATGCATGAAGAAAGACGAATATCCTTGATTTCCTATAATGCTTGATATGTGTCATGCTTGTTGAGTTAAACTGTGTGGCAAAATTGTTGGTGGTGGAAACTATGCAATGTATTTCAGGGCAACAATCTGTGTATTAAAAGATTTACATCACAAACTTCATAGTTTTTGCTGATATAGTTAGGTGAGTAAACTCCATCTTTTAAACAACAATCTTCAAAACTATTTTACTTTTTTAGGGCAATTGAATATTTTTCAAAAAGTCCACAAGTGTTACATATGTACACAATGGGCAGTAAAGGATGCAAAATATTCATTCCTGTCTGATGGGTTATTAATTTAGATTTTGAAAAGTGCCTTAAGTTAGACCTTGATCCCACAATTCTTTGCATAACATGCAGGAGGGAGTACAAGGGTGTTATGCTCCAGCATAAGTATGAGCAGTGACTGAACTGCACACAAATGATGTTGGACTCTAAGTGTAATGCTATACTTTGAATAGAAGCGAGCCTTACATCCATCTGGACCCGCTTCCTTACTCTCAAGAGCCAGGATTAAAAAGAAGCAAGGTGTGGGAGAAGAATTGTTGGCTACAGAGACTTGGATTTAAATAAAATCCTCAGCGTGCAAATTAGGTGCTTTGCTAATAATTCCCCTTTTTGACCTTACTACTGCTTCTAGATAGGGAGTAATTTGATAAAGAACTAGATAAGTTCATGGAGGATAGGTCCATCAATGGCTATTAGCCAGGATGGGCAGGGATGGTGTCCCTAGCCTCTGTTTGTTAGAAACTGGGAATGGGTGACAGGGGCTGGATCACTTGATGATTACCTGGTCTGTTCATTCCCTCTGGGGCACCTGGCATTGGCCATTGTTGGAAGACAGGATACTGGGCTAGATGGAACTTTGGTCTGACCCAGTATGGCCATTCTTATATTTTTATGTTCTTATGACCACATGTTATAAATGCAAGATTATATTCCCATACACTTCCTGTCCAAACCATTACTTGTTACCTTGAACTTAATATACACAGGGCACTCCATAGCTAGGTTGGATAGGATCTAGCCTTAATATATTGTTCCATAATACATGTGAAAATGAAGGTCATTAGAGTGAAACTAACCCCAACACAAAGCGTGAATAGCTGGGCTTTGTGTATGGATCTCCATGCTGGCTGAGTGATAGAATTCACCACACCCAAACTGCAAGGAGGCCCTGGGACTCTAGGACAATCCCTCAGTAGCCTATTCCGACTTTGCATGTTTTCTAAGCCACTAGATCCATGTAATCATAGATCCTGTGGTAAATGTCTTCAGCCTTATTTTTATATGCTGACCTTTTCAGGGCCAGCACTAAGTGCTCCTTTGGTAGTGCAGAAAGGGCAAGGAACCCTACAAAGTCACTCTGCCAGCACCTCCCTAGGCACAGCCTCCTCACTGAGCTTTAGTAGTATGAATGACTTTCTATATCGCCAGTGAATTTCACTTTGATTTTCAGATGTGCGTGCATAAAGTTAGCACCTAAATAAAAGTGGCCTGAATTTCAGAGGTGTTGAGCACCTACCATTCCCCTGTAAGTTAAAGACAAAAGAAGCTGTAAGAACACCGAACTTCTGAAAACCAGGCTATTTATTTATGTGCTTATCCTTAGGCACCAAGTTAGAAATTGTTAGCCAGGTTTCTTTGATAGATATGAATGGCACAAAGGGAGGAGAGAATTATAGTACTTTGAAGTACTACAATAAGAGCAAAGAAACACAACACATCCAAAACCATATGTCATATGTGCTCCAGCACATGAGGACCCAGCTACAAGCATCTGAATATCAGCTTGAAATCTGAACATACGTACTTCTCATTGGATTTTGTCATGGCTTTGATAGTCGCTGTGCATTAATGCTATTTGGTTAATCAAATAAAAAAGAATAGAATCCATCAAGGTACCTGATACCCTACAAAAAGTATCACAAGCCTTACAAACTAACAAAACGATATTAGCTTTGGCAGAAGTAAGGAGCTGCATTTGTGGGACCCTGGATCTATCGTAAGTTTGAAAACAGCCTTGCTTATTGTACAAAATCATTAGAAGCTCTGCATCTGGGAAACACAAGAAACTCGAATGGCTAGGTGAAAGTGAATAAAAATGAGGAGACTCGCAAACTGCTTTTGCTTCAGGGCTGGTTTTAATGAGCTTGTCCCTAATGAGTTGTCCCTGCAACTAGCTTCAGGCCTAAACAGATGAGGCAGGGGTTCTGCTAAATTTTTGATAGGATTTGCACTGGTTTTATGAGAAAGCAAGCAATCGAGAGTGCAAAGTTGTGTCATGAATCTTTTACGAGACCGGATTGTTGTCCATCTTGTCAATAGGGATTGTGAGACCTGATTGCTAATAGAGGGATATGGCACATGCATGTTGTACTGACAAACTTGAATAAATAAGGTAGCATATGCATCATGGAAGCATTTGGTTTGTCAGAAACAGGGACAATGTAGCACAATATATCATGTTTTTTTTATTATAAGACATTATGAAATTGGTTAATAGATGTTGCAGCCTGTAACGTGGTATGGCCCTTTGCAGAAACAGGCCAGGTTCAGCTATTGTCTGCAAAGTTTAATGTGGATCATTTTGCATTTGCTTTGCAGAACTGCTTCTAATTACAGCAACCAGTTATCATTCAGTGCTCTTATTATGTTGCTAATATTTCTATTGAAAGGTTTATTTTTATTTTTAATTACATGTATTTGTATATGTGTTTTATTAGTGATTTTTGATCTCCAAAGGTATGGTGGAAATTTTACATTAATAGTTTTCTAGACATTTCTGTTTTTTATCATTCAGTAGGAGAGATTTTGTATGCAATTTCTTATATCTATCTCTTTTTAAAATGAAAAGCTGTCAACAAAAATATTTCTTAGATTTGACTCATCCACCAAGATGCAATTTTCTTGGTGGCTTAGAAGGTTACAGAAAATGCATGTTCAGCAGCCTTTATTGCATACAGCAAAGTGCTCTCCCTTCTCCCACACATACAAACACACTCACATTAATCAGGTAACACATTTAATCGGCCTTGGCTACCTGAACAGCTTCTATAGGATTTCACATCAGCCCTTGAAAGTCAGGCTTTGGCCTGAAAATTTGGCTTAGAATTGAAAGACTGAAATCCATCAACTTTCAGCCACCACTCTGTTACTTTTGTTTCCAGTATTATGTATGTTGGTGTAAAGAGAAAGTAAGAAACACATAATTAATTTTCTTGGACAAGGAAATAGTACCATTAGATCAATGAACTTCTTAGTTGTGATTTTTAGGAGTCACTGAAGTGCAGTTGGAATCCTTATATCCTGTGATTTCAGTCAAAATCATTAAATAAAATAAAAGCCCAAGGTAGAAAATATACATACACACATGCATCTAAGTCTGGATACTATTAAGTAAATTATAAAGTGCTTTTCATGGATACATATCAGAATAGTTAACCATAGGATTACCTCTAAAAGTTCAACATTAATTAATGTTCCCATTGAATATGTAGGTTGTGGTATGTTGTTTACAACAGCTTCTAGATTCAGAGTGCCAAATGAGTGCCATATATAACAGAATCATCTTTGTCAACTGGAGACATAAATGAATACAAGCCAGAATCAGATTATGCACAGAATTTAATAACACATGTGAAAATCTCATTGGGATGAGCAGTAAAGGGTCTACGGTATTTTTCTGCCTTAGATGAACTTCAAAACAGGCCCGATTTGAACCCTCTTTAATCCATTAGAATTTTGCCATTGACTTTAGTGGGAGCAAGATTAGGGGGTTTTTTAAGAGGCCTCCCACTACCCTAGTCTTTCAGCTACTTTTTGTTGCTGTTTTTAAATTTAACATTTTCCTATTAGTTTGATAATATAGAGATCTTTAAAAATAATTTGTTGGGTCAAATTCTGCTATATTACATGCATGTAAATCTGAGTAACTCCTTTGAAGCCAATGGATTCAAGCTAAATTTACACTGGTGGTGACTGAGAGCAGCATTTGCGAGCAGCCCTCTGTGCCTCTATTCTGTCTGATCTTTCTTCTTTGTTTCCTTTCCTAAAACTTTATATTTTGGTTTCTCATTTCTTGCTGCTGCTTCTCCTTTCCCTCAGACTTATTTTTCTAGCACACATGCTATTTTTCCTCTTTCCTCGTCTCCCTCTGTCTCGTTCCTCCTTTCATCTTTCTTTGTTCTGATTCTTGATCTCTATTTATAAAGTAATTAGCAAAAGGAAGATTCCTTCAGCAACATTTTTAAAAAGCTGCATAAAAGGTTGGTTGTATGGCTCATCAAAGGTGATGGGTGGGCAGCGTTTATGTATGTCCAAAGTCACAGGCAGCAGTTTTCTGTGCATTTGTAGTGCTCTAATGTCAGAGTTTGATAGTCTAAAATGTAATATGGCACTAGAGAAAATGAAAGCATGAATCATAATATTTGCAAAGACTCTGCATAATTAGGAGAAGCTTGTGATAGATGAAGAGGCTTATAAACTGAACTTCTTAAAATACATTTGATATGGCATCAAAAATAGTGACAGGTCCATAAATCAAGCAAGAGGATGAACATCTGATTCAGAATTTTAAATTATTACTTCCAAATATTCACAAAGTTATGTTACGTCTTTGCAGAATTCCAAAGAATGCCTTCAACAATTCTTATCAGAATTCCAGTGAGCAGTGGATTATAAAATATGTTTGAAGAGTAGCAGCATTTCATTTTTGGTCTTTTCCCTACATTTTTAATGAATGGGCTAAACCTTTTCTCACATACACAACTATAAACAGGAGGAACAGTGCTCCTCTTGCTCAGCTCTAATATAATTACTTGGACTGAGACTGAAGGGAAAGAAAGTTTCCTAATTTATAAGCTTCTCATTTGAGACCTCTCCACAAATCTGTGTTTGAGGAGCTTTGAATAAAGTTATCTTTCCCCTTCTGTAGTCCAAAGACAAACTTTGGAAATGGTCAGCACAAGTCCCCTTTGAGACATATCTTACCATTCATTCAGAAAACAAATTTTTCAGATTTAGAGTTAGCTCACTATCTTCCTGGTAGAGTGGGATCTGGTGAAGACTAGTGTTAAGGGTATGTCTACACAGCAAACGCTGTGCATGGGCTAGCCTACCTGAGCAAGCTCAGATCCAGCTAATTCAGGTAATAGTGGCAGTGAAGAGAGCACAGCGCAGGCTTCAGAGAGGGCTTTATGTAAACCGAGTATGGGCTGGGCTTATACTACATGCACAGAAGCCTGTGCTTGTCTATCTTGAGTGCTGTTGCTCACTGTGCTAGCTGGATTCAAGCTAGCTCGGAAAGGCTACAGGCTGTGCATAGTTATTGTCAGGTCTTCTCTGCTCAAATTTCAGTTAGTGTTATTACCTGAGTTTCTTAAAGTGCTGGGGGAGCTTCAGGCTTCAGCCTGTGGACTGTATCCATGTCCTTTCTGGATGATGAGGCCAGCAGAGAAGGCCTGTCATCAACACAGGCCGTTAGAAGGGCATAGTGCCAGCTGCCCTTAGGGTGTTAGTTGGTAGGCTTGCTTCAGGAAAAATCCCTTATTTTAGACCTCTATTTTTAGGCAATAATTGTTGACATGGATTTGACAAGAAAACTCTGGCAATATCTGCAGTCTAGTTGTACTGGTGACAAATTCAGATCAAGATTTTGTTGTGATTCCATTAGACCTCGCAACTGCTTTCAATACTGTTGGTTTCAGTGACACAGTTATGGTCCTATGCTCCTTGAGTGACTCTGTTCCTTCTTTCTGAAAGATCCCAGAGGCTAGATTTAGGCAACTGGTTATTTGCCACTGTGGCTTTCTGATGCAGAATGCCACAGAGGTCTTCCCCTTCATCCCTTTTCAATGTTGATATGAAAGTGTTAATGAGAAAATGTGGGTTATGTTGTCCTCCATATGTGAAAGATGCCCAGGTCTGTCTCTTAACTTCTTTGACTTGCTAACATAGGGGAGTAACTTACTTAGGGCTAGATTTGGGCCCCAAAATAAGTGGCCACATTTTCAAAAGACATTGGTGCTGAGCACTTTTGAAAACATAGCAATTTATTTTGGGGCCTGAGGTCTTTTAGAAATCTGGCCTTTGTTGTCCGGCTAAGACCAGGTCTTGGAGGAGGGCTAGCTTGCTGATTCTCAACTCAGATAAGAGTGAGATTTACAACCTGGAGGCCCTGTTACATTCTCCTGGCTGCTGGGGAAACTGTGTGGTTTTGGTGGTTTTTTTCATCTTTGCTTGGTGAGAAGTGGGTAACCATTTCCTAATTCACCCTCCCACCTGCAAAATGTGGTTCTCACTACCATGATCCATGAGACTAGACTAGTGCAGGACTCTTTACAGGACATGGGACTGCAGTTTGAGACCATTCCAAAAGGTGGGAGTGGGTGACAGGGAATGGGTCACGTGATGATTACCTATTCTGTTCATTTCCTCTGTGGCACCTGGCATTGGCGATTGTCCGAAAACAGGATACTGGGTTAGATGGACCCTTGGTCTGACCCAGTATGGCCGTCCAGTATGAAGCTGTATGGTATAGCGCAGAATGATGCAGCCTTCTTATTAAATGGGATTTCACTCCAGGCTCGTTGTCTTCCAGTTAGTTTGCAGGTGGGATTTTAGGCATTCATCTTGACCTGTAAAGCCCCAAATAGATTTGGTCTTGGCTTTGTGATAAGCCACCTCTCTCCTTATGTGATGTCATAGGAAGCTGCAATCATCAGGGATATTCAAGCGAAGAGACCCGTTTTAAAAAGGAAGGGGGCTAGTGGTGAAACTCTGTTAACAAAGGACAATTGGCTCTGAAAATTGCTCCCTTGCTCCAGTGAGTCTGATTTGTTAATGTTTCTGGGCACATAACAAGGGTTCCTCTGTTTTCCTACCTGGGGTTGGGTTGAGTTGAGTCTGAGGAACATAGGATGCGTTGATAGAGAAGGCAACTGTTAGGTAGAGTAAATAGAATGAGTGACATAAATATTATTATAGATGAGTTAATCCTTCTATTATGGATTTTGATCCTTAGCTTTGTATATTTGTAATGCTTTACAAGCGCTGAGTGCCTGATTAGTTCATTATAAATAAATGTACATAAATAAATGGTGAGCTGGATTCTCTTCTCACTTATATTGATTTTATACTATTTTGACTTCAGTGGAATAACACCTGATTTACTCTGGTGTAAATGCATGGCGAACCAGGCTATTTAGCCTGTGCTACTTTTTGACATGGTTTTTAAATGGCTTGTGACTGGGTATTAGATTGACAACACTAAATATTTGTTTATTAGTGAGTAGGTTTGGCACCCACAGAAGCTACCCTCCATCTCTGTCAATCCATCTCATTCTGTTTTCAGGGAGCCACCTTTAGGTAATTCATTCTCACTATGTGCAGTTATTGGCCTTTCTGCTCCAAAGAGAGCTAATTGGAATGTGTTTTTCATGTAGTGGACACTGTCCATCAGGGACTGAACAGAGGCTACCAATCTCTTTCATAATGGACAGAGGCCATCAAAGAGTTATTGGTTCACTGCAGTGTTTGAGTGAGAACAAGAATATGGGAAAACTTTGAATATTTGATCTGAACTGTCCAACAGTGAAATAGTTTTCTCTAAAAATGGTTCCACTTCTAACAGTATTCTTTGGAAAGTAGAATATTGTGGAATATTTTTATTTCAAATACTAACCAATATATTAAAAGATATAATATAAAAACTATTGCAGATAAAATACTCCAGACTGCTGTGATTCCAATTGTGAAATTAGTCTTATTAACATCACTAGTTTGTGTTCTTTTCTGCTTCCTCATTTTTAGAAACTGGATCCCTGAACAGGCCTCTAGAAATGTGCTGTATATTCCATCACAGCAATATACAGGCAGTACCAAATACTTATCTGCTTCAGCTGAGACCACTGGCCAGACCTCCTGCTCACCTCCCAATTCCCTAATCTAATCTAACTCTGTGGGGTTTATGGGGGTTCATTTAAGCAGCAGAAGCTGTGCTATAATTGTTACATGTGCCAGCAGCGATTTGTACCATCTGGGTATGAAAAAAAGAGGCTAGTACTACCACGGAGAAAGATCTTTATTCTATTACCAAGGCAATATAATTCAAGAGCGGCTGCAGAGCAATTGGAAACTGAGAAATGGCCAGCTATGTAGTTATAGTGAAATGTCAAAGTATAATGAAACAGGGGAACTGTACTGCTTTATGGTATGAGCCAAGTTACAAGCAGGTGGCTGCCGTAAATATGTATATAAATAACAATATGGATGAAATGTCAGGATTTCCAGCTGGCTGTGTAAAGGCATTTTAGTAATATTATACTTAGGGTAACAATGTAGCTTTGCAATTTAATATAAATGTATATCATTTTCAAATGAACAGATTTGCATTAGGATTTAGGTGTATTCTGTTATTAACCAGGAAAGAGAGTCTTGCTTCAAATACTATATTTGATTTAGTTAAAACAGTGTAATGGTTTGCCAAAACCTCCATTTGGCTCATAATCTATTGTAGATTTGCCTCATTAGAGCCATTTTTAATTAACTAGCTAAAAAATGAAACCCATAAGAATGTCAACCTATGATTGTTTGAAAGGGAAAATAGACAAGATAACTTAGCCATAGGGTTATGTGCTGTAGCTTTGGAAACCATCATTCATGACAGTCCTCTGAGCTCAAGCATGATGTAAGTCAGGGCTATGTTGGCTATGACAGGTGATGATTAAAGGACAGATCCTTCAAGATGCAGAGTGGCTTTAAGAGCCTTTAGTGGACATTCAGAACCTTGCAAGAGCTGTACATTGCATCTCTCGCTGGCTGGTACATTGAGTTCTGTTGGCTTCAGACTCTGCCATTGGAAAGGTTTCACAATGGAGGCCATCACAGAGTTCAGCAAAGATAAAACAAAAACAAAAGTACCGTTTAAAAATGGTACTTCTGGTATTTAATATGCAGCTAACAACAGCAACTCCTCTAAAACAACCTTAACTGGGTTAGATGTCGGAGCAGCGAGAACCCAGACATGTGCCTCAGAAAGTTACTTCACCCCAGTCTAAAAACTCCCAAACTAAATAGTCTAAATTCATAATCTATTTATAAATAACCAAGAAGTTGCAAATTCAGTAGAGAAGACGTAGATAACAATGAATGTGGCTTAAATGCAGAATGACCAGAGGATTTAAATCCTTTAACTCTTTAATCATCATGGTTTACATCATGGTTTTCCTTTAATGAGGAATCTTTGCATGACCCAGTGCATCATCATTCAGCTGAGTGTCCTATACAGTGGAACGTGGTCTTTTCCAAATTCCAGCCTTGTAATCATGAGATTACTCTAAACATAGAGTTGAATAGGAGCAGCAGAGACACCCAAGATCTTACTCTGATAAATGGTTTGAGTTATGCCAAGAGTTTGGAAAATATTGTCATAAGCTAATCATTATCAGTGAGGGGTTTTTTAATAAGTATAGATAGTTGCATTATAAAGATCTTGAAATTAGGGGCCACTACTCCCTTAACAATAATTGTGTAATTTGTGCTGATGGGATACAGATTGTGAAAAAGATCAAAATCAACTTAAGAGTGGTTACTAAGTTTTCATACTAAAGTGAATCAACTTTTAATGTATAATCACTCAAGTACAGCTGTTGTATTGATGTATTACTAGTTTTATGAACCTGGATTAATTCCAGAGTAAAGACTGAGCACTCTACTGCAGCATTCTGCTGAAAAGCTACAAACATATATACAACTCATTCATCTAGAAATCCCCAGACATAATTTGCCAAGGGGCTAAGTGCCTCAAGGACTTTATCCTGTTTTATGTAGCAAGATGCTAATTTTCCTCCATGCTGTAATTTTGAGATTGATTTTAAAATTTAAGGAAAAATTTGGAATATATGACTCTCCACCTTATTTTTGATTGCTTTAATGATTTCCCCTCTGCCCCCAGTGTTATAGTGCTCTTGTTTTTAAACCCTTACCTGTAAATTTTCAAAGTGCTGTGCAGGGAATTAGTCACATGACTCCTGTTTACATGAACAGCTAAATCCACTGCTTTCAAAATGGAGGGGTAATACTTCAGCCTTCCAATGTACAGATGTACATCACTACATATCTTGTAAAGTTAGCTCCTACAATTAGTAGCTCCCTTTACAGGGTCTGCCTTGATTTGTTTCCATGTTATCAGCAGGTGGCAATAATGGGATCAAAGTCTATTAATCTTGCTTTTGTTCCTTTTAAGGAAAAGTATCACCTTTCCTGGTAATTTACATCAGAAGGTATAATTATAGTAATATTTACCACTTACATAGAATTTTAAAGCTTTAAAACATTTTCCAGATATTAACTAACTTATCCAAGCTGTGATATTCAATGGTGCAGTCAGCTCCTCTTCAGACAGGATATAGGAACTGAGCTATTCACACATGACCCAGCCACTTTGTATTCCTCTTTCTCTTGTTTTGAGGTCTGTTGGAATGGCCGCTAACAATTTGTGTACAGCAGGATTTAGCCATTCTCCTCTAATCACCTTGCTGATTATAATTACCTAACTGTATATGCTAGACTGAGTGAAAAGCATAGCTGAATTAGAAATCTATCAACGAATAAACCCACAAATCTTGGGAGAAGAGCATTTATTATGCATTTTGGGAAATGTTATTGTGTTGCTTAATAGAAGAAGCAATCATACATCATGAAACATGGAAATTTTAATTTCCTCTTCATCTTTTAATTTGGATTATTACCAAAATATTTGTAAATCCATTTTGCCACTGTAGTCTGTCCTGTGCTTCTTGGTTGCCTTTTTTACTCTTTCTCTCACTTTGGCTTCATACTACTCCATGGTGGTGAACTTGTCAGCCTTGCACTTTCAGCTTGTCTGACTGCAGGACAGTTTGTAGGAGAATAAATATCTGGTCAGAAATTCACACTTTTGGACCAATTAGAAAGTTCAAAATGAAATTTGTATTTGGTTTCCATATATTTTGCTTTTTTTTTTTTCCATTCACAGCCTGAAGGGAAGCAGGCCTCAAAATAGGGAAACTCTCATATTTTTAGGCTGCTCTTCACTCAACTTTGATTAGTGAGATCTTTTGCTGCATTCCATGAGCTCCTAGGTGTTACTCTGACAATTCTTGCATTTCCAGTAGGCCTAAAACTTAATATTAAGAAAAGAAACAAATCTTCTTTACCATGTGCTTTTCTGCCACCAGGGCCCTGGTATAGAAGCCATCTAGGGAGGGGAGCCCCATAATCCAAAAAGAAAGGTTATCGTCAAGCCTCTGCAGCCCCTTAAATGCAGAAATGGATAAGCTCATATCTTCTATATCTTTAGCTTAAAATAGATAGGAAAGTATAGTTACACAATTAACAATTTTAACAGGCCAAGTTTGTGCAGTGAAGGATAGAGTTGAGACCACAGAAGTACAGGCACGTGGGTAACAGTCTTATACTGTCTAATAGTAAATGCATATGCATAAAGGTCTTGCTTGCTATGGAGATGTTAGAAAATCAGATGCAGGAAGTTAGGCTACAGGGAATCCCTGCTGGGAGCAAAGAGGCAGATCCAAATGAATGCATAGAAAAGCTGATTCCACAAGAGCTGAATGTAAATTTATAAGGTGATCTTTTATATGCTGAAAAATGTTACTGTTACTGTCTCCTCACATAAGTAGTCATGGAAGCAAAGTGGGAAAAAAACAATTACTGTCACCTGTTCAGATGCCCCTGAGGACAGATGTTGGGAGCAACATGGGAAAATATGCAAAACAATCTACAAGAATTCTAAATGTCTTTTATTTCCAGATGGCAGCCTTAACGTACTGTGCGGGGGAGGAAGGAAGAGAGAACTAGTTGTAGTCCATTGTATATCACATGGGAACCATCAATAGCTCTTTGGGATAGCCAGAAATAAATACAGGCTGAGAATTGTGAGATTAATTTGGGTGAAAGAAGAATGGGAGACTAAGTTTTGACAGTATCACATTATCATTAGTCCTTAATAAAATACTTGGAGAGAGACCCAAAGAGAACTCCAGATGAAACTACCCTCCTTACTTAACTTTGAGGAAATTCATGTCTAGGTCTAAACCTCATGAACTGGAACAATTTCTAACAAGGATAAGAACATGCTGCTTTCTGTAGAGACTGTTTTGCCTTCTTTAGGCTACGGATGGACTCAGCTCAAAATCCCATATCCCCAACAGCCATAAATTTAGGAAAAGTTTGGAGCTGAATTTAGCATCTGCCCCTCAGTCTAGAATAGGCAAAATCAAAATCTAAATACTTCTGAGCTTTGAGACAGTATGGATTCATATCGAAATATTGCAGGTAGATCCAATATCTAGAATAATCTGAAGTCTTTGAAACATTACATTAATGGCCACCTATAGGGTAGAAAACACAATTATGCAATCCTACAAAGTTGCAAAAAATGATAGTATCATGCCTTGTTTCATATTAATTTCTAAGAGCTACATTATTACTGTAGATATAGTTGATAATATTGAACACTATTTTCATTTTAATTTGCTCCAAACCCTGTTTAAAGTTTTATCTGATTCTTTTAGGTATACTGTGTACAGGAGGATATGCAATAACTTTGACTGAATTTGTCCCAGATCCATAAAGACGCAAAGTTGTTACTATCCAGGTAGGCATTCACTGACCTATGAGAAGTATGTTGGTAGTTGGTCATTTCTTAGTTTCAGCAGAGAGGCCAATGGCTGAGAATACTTGTAGTCTGAAGTGTCCCTCTACACATGGCTCCTCCAGGCCATGAGCATATTGTTAGGGCAGTAATGAGAAGGTTCCATTGTGACAGGCTATCACTGTTCAGCGATAGATGGAGGCCTTCAGTCTCCAGTGTTCTCAGTCTAGATTTCATATTGCTGAGTTAGCTTAAAAATAAGATAAAGGCAATGTTTATCTGGAACATCCTGTGACTGAGAAATGTTTATGGTTGTCTAAAGAAGAAGAATTCAGGAGACGCTCACACACATTAAAAAGTTCTGAACAAAATCTCTTTATGGCAAACATAATTTTCACCAATCTCAGTCTAATGATAGAAGTAAATTTCTGCATACAAAAAAAAATGATTATCCTCCCATTATCCCCAACTGAATGGGTGGTGGCCTTTTTACAAAAGTCTCATTAGCCCAATAGATGATCATAAGCTTCCCCTGCTTGTGACCTTTCGTAGAGGTACCTGAGTAGAAAATATGTCAGAAGAAGCTCTCTTCACATTTAATTTGTGCCTGGCCTGACACAGGTGTGCAAGGGGAAGGAGGAGAGAGAGGTTTCAGGGAGTTTCTCTCCCACCCTTGGTTCATTACAATGTGTCAGGGTACAAAGGTAGACCTTTGGGCTCCTATAAGTGACACTAGTTTGGAGCAGAGTAAGCCTTCCTTAGGAGAAACAAGTAGAGAGCATATACTGCACCCTGCAAAAGCCCTTCCCACCTTGTGCTACAGGGGGCATTTTGTCAGCCTAAGGTACAATGCCTTTGGCAGTTCTTGCTGGGGCTGTGCAGTCCTGTCCCATGTCCTACTTCAGGCTATGACATAAAGCTACAGTTCAGCCCATAATATTTTGTAGCCTTTCAAAAATCATTATTATAGGTAAAATAATACCTACCTTTAATATAAAATACTTGCTATGTACCAGTGCAAAGTCCATATTACGGCTGAAAGACTTATTTTACAGTCACTACATGAATATAGCTGCCAATATAAAGTATGTAACATTTTGGGAGTGTCACTAATTTTACCTACTTGTACAAACATTCTATAACTAAATATTAAATAAGACAGAGTGACACCAAAAGGTTCAGTTTAAATGAGTGTAATATTAGATTAAAGGAGTAAATGATCTCTTTAAAGGACAGGTCATAGCTTTTTTTCCCTAGAAAATGATCAAAGCTTATTTAATTGAAAAATAGTTAAACACTGCTGCAGCATGCTGATGTTGAGACTTCTGTTCTTGTCCTTGTCAGTTTGCTTTATCCCCTGCAAGGAAGTTGAATAGAGGGTTGAAGGACCTTCTAGAAAAAAGGACGTGTGGCAAATTTCCCCATGAAGGTCCATCACTTTTGTTGAAACGTTTTCATATTTATCTGATGTCTCTTTTTGTTGTGTACCTATTATACCTAGAGGACCATGTAATGTTATTGGATTCTTTTATGTTTGTAATGTTCCCGGCAAAAACTTGTCTTGTATGGTAGAATCCAAATGAAGGTAAAAGGGCATATACACATAGAGTATGAGCATGTTAAAAATAAATGTAGTTTTGTAAACTCACAAAAGTCAAGGGCTAGTTGGCAGGCTGAACTAGCGTTTGAACTCTGAATTGCTAGATGTCGCTCCTGGCTTTGATCCAGGGGAAGATGAGTTTATTTATGAGTTTATAGTCCCTAAAGGATTTTGATCCTCATCACAAAACCGCAACAAAATTTGACACAGTTTGGTTATCTTTGTTCAAGAGGCTCAAGACCAAATTTGCAGAGGAGATGAAGTTCAGGGTGGAGGTATATGGAAATGCTTATCGAGCACCTTCCTGCACTGTATTAGACTATAGCTGGCCTCTCCAGGATGGATTAAGGCAGGGTCCTTGGGCTCTGTCCCTATGGTCAGAATAGGTTTGAATATAGAGTGCAGAATCTGAGGCTGATAAACTGGTGTCTGCTGATGTAGGCTGAGATGCACCATATAGGAAGAAGCTCCAGACCTGATGAATGGAAGACAAGAATATTCCCCCCCCCGGAGGGAGGTGGGGTTGGGAAGAGTTGTCTATCCGAGGTGTGTGAGGAACATTTATGGACATATAAACTATGAATAATAGTTAAATTAGCAATATTTTAATCTTCAGATCACATCATAAATATTAATCCTGACAACACAATTGGTAAAGACGTAAGTAACCGGCATAATCCTCCTTTCATCAAGGAAAGGTTAGGCAATTTGCCCAAGGCCATACAGGGAGTCAATGTCAGAGACAAAATTAGGACTCCGGAGTTCTTTATTTCCTGCCCCCTATCTCCTGAACATGCCTGTCTCTAAACTCTCTTTAAACTTAATAAAAGTCCAAATACATAGATTTTAAAATTATAGACATTTGAGGTTCTTATAAATGTTCAATGTAGTTTAAAATTCAATATTACATTTCCTCCAGTATCTCTTTATAAATTAAATGTTTTAGGGGTTTTTTTTAACTGCATGTGATAGAAGAAATCATTTTATTCAAGTCTGAATACCTCACATCCATGAAGTGCCCCTTAGGAGTTGGTCAAGTGTCAGTTTCATAACAGATTTAACATAAACCTTATGAAAGTGACTCCTCTGCAGGAGCTATATAGAGTAGTCGTCGCCAACGAGGAGTTTCCTTTTCCTTTGCCTTTAAAGCATATCTGCATTATTGATTGTCTTACTATTGTGTAGTATTTTAATATGAGGATCCTCTCCATCCTACATTAAACTCAAGCTAACACCACATCACTGAAACGTGCATGTGTTTTGTACCAGTGGATAGCATTCCACAAGGGACACTAACCACCAGTATTGGTGGGGGTGTTATCTTTCCATTGGAAAAAAGATCCTTTGGATGCCAATTAGTACTATATCTAGGAGACATTGACTGCCAAAACACAGCTTTCTTTGTTCCCATCCTGGATTTCATATTAAAGCAATACGAAGAGTTAGATAAACTGAGGAAGTTTCAAATAAATTTCCTATCTGATTCCACAAATTAACCTATTTACTTGTAGAAAAAAAAAGTAAATAAAAGCATTTCACTTCCCTAGATATAACCATCTCCTGTTTAATAGCGAGAGGACTTTTACAGTTGAATTACACGAGGATTCTATGTTCTAGAATAAAACAAGACATGAGGGCCAACACAATTAAGTGTAGACTAAGTGTAGCAAGTCAGGACCTTGCTCCTAGTTTCTATTGCTGCATCTGTCTATATCTTGCCGTGCGAGCTTAGTGAAGTTGTGAAATCTCTCGATGCTTCAGATTCCTCTTCTGTGTAATAGGTATAAGACAGCCTACCAGTAGAGCCTCCTCAAATATTGGTTTCAGTAGCCTAAGCAAAGTTGTCTTATATCTCCATTATAGTGCATTGGCTTTACGTGGGTACCATGGCAAAGGCAAACTCATTTAAGCAGTTCTAATGACATCAGCTTCAAAGTTGTGTCAAGCATCTTAAAAAATTAATGTATGGTTTCAAAGTTATTTGAGATCTCATGAAAGTTGTGTGCAATGTATTGATTATTATTTATTATTATTATTATTTTATTGTATGGTGGTGAGGTGAAACATAGCATGCTATCACAGACATTTTAGTATGCATGTTCTAGTTTTCCAGAAAGATAAGTTTTCCCTTCTATTTCAATTTAGACACAGTTACAAGGATACAAAGAATGTAAATTATATCACTGAGGGTACATGATCATAGAAATTAATCTGGTTATTATTGGTAATTGAGCCCTACTATAAAGAGTCTGCTGAACTAAATAAGTTTTCTGATCCAAAAAGTTCAGTTTATATAGTAAAATGTCTGTGCTTTCCAGTTTTGCCTGATAAAAAGATTTGTTTGTTTGTTTGTTTGAATTATTATTAAGGTATAGTTAGGTCAAACAGAAGTGGTAATGTGTATAATCTGTGTATAGAGTTGCGTGAAACCCAGCCAATTTCACTTTGAAGGGAGTCACGCAAAGTTTGCTTTTGATTGAAGTGGGTTGTTAGGACAGTGTTAAAATAGCAAAACAACATACACTCAGAAGAGCAGAGTTTTGCCTCATTTTGCAATAGAAACATTCCACTTTGAAATTTTTGCAAGATTTTATTGTAAAATAAATGTGTGTTGGCTTGCTTGAGAGATTTGGTCACCTCAGTGTGTCATTCACATTTGTGTTGAGTATTTGAAAGTGAAGTAAAACTGAAAAATTGATGAGTTTTATATGATTTCAAGTCTCATTATGAAAGTTCTATTCAGTTCTAATCTTCAGAACATACCTCAAAACCATAAGTGTATTAAATCTGTGTTTTAGAGCAGTGGTTCTCAAACTTTCTTTTTTGCGGACCACTTGAAAATTGCTGAGGGTCTTGGCAAACCTCTTAATGATCTTTCCAAATGTTGATTGTACTGTTAGCTAACTATTGTAAAGCACTTTGGATAAAAGTCTCCCCCGTTGCGGCAGCCCCCGAGCCGGGGCTCAGAAGCAGGGAGGTCTCTTCCTCTCTCCCCTGCCACAGCAGCCCCGAGCTGGGCATGGGAAAGAGGGAGTCTCTCCCTCTCTCCCCAACTACAACAGCCCCTGAGCTGGGGCTGGGAAGGAGGGGGGGTCTCCCCGGCAGTCTCAGCCCTGGAGCTGGGGAAAGTTGCCTCTTTCTCCGGCCGCCGCAGCCCTGCACATCCCAAATTCCACCCAACCCCTCTTCTCACACCACTGCCCCCTCCCACCTGTACCTTATTCCCCCCAAAGCCATCACCTCACTTACTTGTGTGTCTTCTCCAGGGCCCAGGCACCTAATTAGTGGAGCCACACTTGCACAGCTCCACTAATTAGGTGTGTGGCCCTTAATTCTCTTGTGTGCAGGCGCCTAGGCTCACACCTTAGAGAGAACTATCCACAGACCACTTGAATGGAGCTCGCGGACGACAGTTTGAGAACTTCTATTTTAGAGTAAATATCAGTAACCAAACTGTATGTCTCCTTTCCCTACAGTTAATTCTGATAGCATTTAACCCCCCAGCTTTTAAATAATTTCTTCATTTTCATTCATTTTGAATGTGACACACAATGTTATAATTTTGAAACTTTTACCTAGGGATCGTTCAACAGAAGAAACTACATTCCTGTCAAGATTATCATTAAGAAATTTAGATGATAAAAAATATATATATTAGATGATTTTGAAGCAGGTAGAATACAGACTCCCCTCAGCACACAGACATGTAAATGTCCAGGAAAAAAAAAGTGTAATGGTCCTTGAAGAGATTTTCTTCCTTCTACATTGCACTGTTCCTATAAATGATCAGAAATACCCGATGGGCATACAGCATCCAATTAAAGTAGGAAAAACATGTAAAATCGAAAACTACAAAGTGGAAATCTGAAATAGAAATGCTGTATCTGAATTCTTCCTATAAATGAGCTCTTCTAGTAGGCTTTTTGCAGAAAATTGTAGAGGCAAAAGGATACCTTTATATCATATATTATATAATACTACTAAACCCAGCTGGAAGCATCTTCAATCAGACAGATAATTATTGCAATAAAATACTAAAGAAATGCTACAACAATGTTCTTTTAAAAATATATAACTTACTGTGGCATTCAGGGCAGGTATTTGCATTAGTCTTTCATTCAGAATAAGAAATACCTCTGTTTGACTATGTTGGACTGTCTGATCCATTGGAAAATTACAATTCACACTTCATTGTTGATTTTTTTGGGAAAGGAAAGATTTAATGCCCGTGAAAGTGAATGAGGTAGAGCACAGTACACCAGATTTGGCTGGCCCATGACTTTAAAAAAAACAATGAAATTGCCTTAAAAATAAGGGGTTTTTAAAAAAAATTGGAAGTTTTCAGAATGTGTCTAACTTTTTTTTTTTAGCAGAAAATCTTTGTGAGTGCTATTTGTGTGTGCACTTCTTTCAGGAGGAAAATTCAACTTGAAACAGATGCACACAAAAAAGTGACATGAACTCATGCTTTTATTGTCGCCAAACAAAAACGTAGTAGTAATACTCTTCCAGACTCCACTCACAAACCCAAGCTCTTCCCAAATTAGATGCCAACACAAGACTCCAGTGACAGTAGATCTTCATATGTCCATTGACTTCAAGATTACTTACGCACAGGCTTAAAGTTCAGCGTGTGCTTCAGTGATGTCCCGAATTGGGGCCCAAATGTAATGGTGCAATTCACACCTCCCTCTCATTTCAGGCTGCCTGCAGAGTCAGGCAGATATCCTTGCACCAGTGCTATTTGCATTTTCAGCTTTGGGGGCGAAAGAGCTAGAGACCTCGTTTTTTGTTTTGAAATGAAAACTTAAATTTTGGAACACTTGCTATCATTGCAAACTTGGTCAACCCTTGGACCCCCTGCTCCTCCTCTCTTTCCCACTGTCCTTCCCTGCAATCTATGGATCCCCTTCCCCAAGCTCTCCGAGCTTTCCAATCTCTTGCTACTGTTTCCCTCGGTAGACTGCATCTCCAAGCCACTGCTCTTCCATCTCCCAGTTGACTCTAATCCTGCCTCCTAATTCTGATCTCACTCTCCCTTGCTGATGAAACGCCTACAGAAACTAATAGAGATAAGTTTCTATGTCATTTCTAATTCATTTCCTAGCCCCTTTCCTGAGACTGTCAACAAGAGGGGTAACTGTGATGTTGTTTTTGTGATGTAAAAAATAACTGTCATTTAAATAGGACTAGACTAAAAGTATCGAGTAATTTCACAAAGGCCACCCTCAACTAACATCAGTTCCAGACACTGCTGACCTAGGCTGCATTTGAATCAGAACTCTTAGTGGGGAAATGTTCTATATTTCGTTTCCAATTCCCTTAGCCATCAACTCCTTCAGTGTGAAATTGTTTAGCATTAGTAAAACATTTGTCTTAGTTCCAGATCAAGTGTACAGGAATGCTACTCATTCATCACATTTGACCATATCTGAAAAGACAACATTGTGTGCTAAACTTCCTATCACACTGTGTATAGTTCTTTTATTTAGACCCATAGGTTATTACAAAAGTGTAAACCTGTGAACTGACTCAATAAAAATTCAGTCTAAGTGAGAAAAAAATCATTTTAGCTTGTTAGCGTTTTAGCTTCTTCAAGCAGACTCGGTTTATCTCAACCTTATAAATAATGGCCTGTGATGGGATGTTAGCTGGGGTGGGATCTGAGTTACCCAGGAAAGAATTTTCTGTAATATCTGGCTGGTGAACCTTGCCTATATGCTCAGGGTTTAGCTGATCACCATATTTGGGGTCGGAAAGGAATTTTCCTCCAGGTCAGACTGGAAGAGGCCCTGGAGGTTTTTCGCCTTCCTCTGTAGCATGGGGCACAGGTAGGTTGCTGGACGATTCTCTGCTCCTTGAAGTCTTTAAACCACGATTTGAGGACTTCAATAGCTCAGACATTGGTGAGGTTTTTCGCAGGAGTGGGTGGGTGAGATTCTGTGGCCTGCGTTGTGCAGGAGGTTGGACTAGATGATCATAATGGTCCCTTCTGACCTTAGTATCTATGAAATAGAATGCATCACAAAACTGTGTTGAACTGGCAAGAAGGTAACAAGCTGTATCTGAAAGCCCTAGGATTAAGCATATGCAGCAACAATGCTTGACAGATCCCATCAAAGGTGCTGCTAAGGGAGAAGGAGAATGAAAATTTTCCATCTTGTGTATCCTGACGTTTACCATTATGAATACCCCATAGAAGATACATTCTGGAACTTATCAAAAGGATAAAGTCTTACATGACAATATAATTAAAACTATTAACTTACTTTGAAACATATTCTGATTAAATTCTACTAGTTGTTTGCAAGATTCATTAAAATAGCTCTCACTGCTCCTTATTTTTCAGTTGGTTTGTAGATATCTTTAAATGTCAAATTATTAATTTAATATATTTGTTTCAATTTATTAACATGATTGTAGCATCTATCAGTCTGTTTTACCTTTTATCTCTTATGGTAATCCAGAAACAACTACCAGAATTAATTTATAAATATTACATTCAGAGACATGTAATACACTAGTTTCTAATGAGTATATGATATGCCTGCTTTTAAAAAAATGCATTCGAAAATTGGGCAGCATGTCTTAGTGTTTCACTTGAACTTGCCTTTCGCAAGGCTTCAACCCTGCAATGGGAAAGTGACTTGATCAATTAGCAGTCTGTGGGTCAAATCCTTTCCCATTCCCACTCAGTAGCTTAGCTTGGCATAAAGAAAATCCCTAGGAACCAGGAAAGTTGTCATTCCTGATTTGCCTATGGAATAATGTCAGTAGCACTCTGAGGCACTAAGGTAGCCCCAATTGCTGCTGATCCCCTACTCTGTTTGGGGCAATGCATGTCCAGTGAATCCACCTAGCACCAGAGCCTCCTCCCTCTGCCATCCATGCTGGAAGGACAGTGATGCTTGTGGAGCTCCTGCAGATTTGGTGCTAGTGGGTCTGTTTGGTATGTTGAAATTCTGCTCTCCCCCTGTGCGGTGGGGCCATACCAGTGCCTTTTTCGGACAACAAGCAGAGGTTTCTTCTCTAATAGTAGGAAATCTCTGCCCAGTATTTGGCATAATAGCTCAATTGCAATACTGATCTTTGCACACAGTGGTCTCAGTTATGTTCTTACATAGTCTGTCTTGGCTTTAATACCATCTCCTTGATAGTGGCATCTGAGGTCCTGTTTATATTATTATTTATATAATGTCATAACAATGCATAGCATCACACAGAACAAATAAAGCAAATTCTCTGCCCAGAAGAGCTTGCACTCTGAATGAGCAGTGAATTATGCACATCCTTAACTTCATGTTCATTAAACTAAAAGAATCTGGGCCTAAGTTAGACCTGAACAATAGGAGGAGGTAGTACAAAGAAGAGATGGGTCAAAGGTCAGAATGATAAAAATCACACAGTCTCCTTAGAGCATGTGTCTTGGTGGGGTTTTTAAAGTTAACAGCTTTGATTTAATGAGAACTATTGTTTATAAGCAAAAAGAAAAGGAGTACTTGTGGCACCTTAGAGACTAACCAATTTATTTGAGCATGAGCTTTCGTGAGCTACAGCTCACTTCATCTGAAACCCATTGTTTATAAGGCCAATCAATCACCTCAGATCCCTCCAACTTATATCTATTTCAGGTCAGTGATTAAGCTACAGTAAATGAGCAGATATTGGTAACCTCACAGAACCCTTACTCTTTCATATTATCTGACGTGAACAAATTGAGGTTAGTTCCTGGAATTACCAATCAGGTGTGAAATTAACATATCCATAGAAAAAGCTCACAGTCCAACTTTAAATATTTCTTTAAATATTCATGGTAAATAGGCCCAATGGCCTGTGATGGGATGTTAGATGGGGTGGGATCTGAGTTACTACAGAGAATTCTTTCCTGGGTATCTGGCTAGTGAATTTTGCCCATATGCTTAGGGTTCAGCTGATCGCCATATTTGGGGGAGGGAAGGAATTTTCCTCCAGGGCAGATTGGAAGAGGCCCTGGAGGTTTTTCGCCTTCCTCTGTAGCATGGGGCACGGGTCACTTGCTGGAGGATTCTCTGCTCCTTGAAGTCTTCAACCCATGACTTGAGGACTTCAATAGCTCAGACATAGGTGAGAGGTTTATTGTAGGAGTGGGTGGGTAAGATTCTGTGGCCTGCATTGTGCAGGAGGTCAGACTAGATGATCATAATGGTCCCTTCTGACCTTGATATCTATGAATGTGAACAGCTCTGTGTTTGGTCCTCAATAGATTATGCATGATACATCTGTAGAAAAATTGTTGTGCTTTCTACATACCCGTTTTGATACTACTTTAATCATTATGCCTGGTCACGGTTTTCAGACACACACTTCATAACACTTTTCATTACATGATCAGTGGAGACTCTGCAACATCTGTTAATGATTTCCCTCTCCCCCTTTCTCTACGTGCAGGACAAACAACATAACTCTTGGATCAAAGATTTTTTTTATTATTGTACTTCTTATCTATTGAAGTTAGGATAAAATATTGCTAGTGCTCCTGGAAGATTATGAAAGTTTTTATGGTACTATGGCCAAAAAATGTAAGAGAGATTAACTTTTCCTTTTTCAAACAATCATCCTTTAAGATGTTGCATGTGGCTATTTATAGTTTTAGTATATAGTTTTCATCCTTTTTAATTCATTATTTTCAGTGAATATCATTGCCTAACTATGATAGGGGAAGATTTTCATTTTTAAGATAAATTAACTTATTTTGTTTTAACCAATATGTGTTAAAATCCCAAGATTTTTTTTTCAAACATTTCAGAAATATTTTAAAAAGAAAAACAAAACTCAGATTACTGAGGGTAAAATATATATGCGGTTATCAGCAATGTCATCATCTAAAAAGTGGAAGGTTTTAAAATTAAAGATTTTATTTATTTTCTTTTGAATAGTATTGAAGGTATATGTTTTTAAAGGTATGAATTAGGAATAAATGATTTGGCATGACAAATTGTCGGGTCTATTATACTGACTTCAACAACGTCCAGCACTGGATGTTTCTGAAGAAAGCAAAATAAAAGCAAACCAAACTCCCATAATTAGAAAATACGTTGTTTTATTTTTAGTTTATTGGTATACTCTATTTGAATTAATTTACACAAATGCATGTGGCATGCATTGTTATGTATCCTGTGGTGCTTTTGCTTCCATTATAAACATGAGTTGTCATAAAACTCTAACAATAAACACCAACTTCTCTGACTAATGTGTTAACCGTTAGCTGATCTAAGGCTAAGTACATGGATTTTTATTGCCTGAGAGGTATAGTAAGTTGGCCAGGGGGCAGTTGCTTCAGTGAAAAATAGTTGTAAAGAGAAAAAGAAAAGGAGTACTTGTGGCACCTTAGAGACTAACCAATTTATTTGAGCATGAGCTTTCGTGAGCTACAGCTCACTTCATCGGATGCATACCGTGGAAACTGCAGCAGACTTTATATATACACAGAGAATATGAAACAATACCTCCTCCCACCCCACTGTCCTGCTGGTAATAGCTTATCTAAAGTGACAAAGCTCATGCTCAAATAAATTGGTTAGTCTCTAAGGTGCCACAAGTACTCCTTTTCTTTTTGCGAATACAGACTAACACGGCTGTTACTCTGAAAGTTGTAAAGAGACTATCACATTAGAGGAGATAGAGGACTAATTTGTAGTAAATATAAAAATGATGCTTTGTCAGGCTGTAGGACACAGACAAAGCCTGTAGTTTTCCCTAACACTAGCTCACAGATTGACTAAAGACATGCACACAGGATATTCTTAAATCTCATCTTGGATTGAGCAGTCCAGTTCATGGCAGGGACTGATGGCAAATCCAGTAGGAATCAGCAAAGCCCCAAAAGGTGACTTGCTGGGGAAGGAGTAGTGCATCTAGGGCATGTGCTGATTCAGCAACCCACATGCGCAAAATTCAGTGGAGCACAGATGACATTACTTCCACCTTCCCTCCCACTCCCCTAGAAGTGAAACCTGTGTTGGGTGTAGGAAGGTGTAAATTACACTTGCTATGCCAGTTTGAATGAACTTGCCTCATGATGCATGGAATTTGTGGTGTGTTTGAGAAAGAGCTCATAAATGTTTTCCTGTGACCTAGTAATCGCTACAGCCGATAGCTTAAATAATTTCAGCTCTTGAATCTGCCCACTATTACAGATTGTAATTCAGCATCCTTCAAACTGTATTATAATGCACTACAGTTCACAGCCCAAAACATGCTAAACTGGAGCTGGTAGGGAAAAAATTGTGAAAATGTTGCTGAATATATCCTTTACATTTTGAAACATTTGGAATTTCCTGACCAGCTCTAAAATGAGCCATCTAAATATGAATTCTTCTTCTTAAATTCAATAAGTGTTACTTTCTGCTCTAGAATCACAGGCGCCGACTTTCTTCTTTCTGGGTGGGTGCTGCACCCCACTCCATGCCAAGGCCCCACTCCACCTCTTCCTGCCCCCACTCTGCCCCCTAAACCCCACCCCTACCCGCCTTGCCCTTGCCTCCGAGGGTCCACCCCACCTCTTCCCACCCCTGCTGCACCGCTTCCTCAAGCGCCTCCCACTCACTGTTGAGCAGCTGATGGGTGGGGCCCACTGAGCAGCTGATGGGCAGGTGGCTGGTGGGTACTGAGCATCCACTATTTTTTGTACTGTGGGAGTTGGCACCTATGTCTAGAATGAGACAAATTTGGGTTGATCTCCCCCTGCGAGGCTCCTACTAATTAGCACTAAACCCAGCACACCGGTCTGCTTGTTGCAGATGGTCCTAAAGGCCATTAGGGAAAAGTCTTCTCTGCTTTATGACAACACTTCTAGCTTTATGACAACACTACAACTAGCTGACTTGAACCTCTGCATCCTCAGCTTCTACATTCTTCAGCAGGCTGTGACTTTGGGGGGAGAGTTTGCAATAGTACTTACCATCCGAAGCCTTCACAAGAGAAGTTAGAAGCTCCTGGAAGAAAAAGGGCAGGCTTATGAATGAGTAGTGATATACTGTAGCAAGACTATGCAACACAGATGCCATTATTTACCTCAAGATTTTAGGGAATTAAAAAAAAACTGTGGTTAGCTCAGCTAACAGTACTAGCAAACGACTAGGTAGATCTTGACCATTTCAACTGAAGGTGAGATGCAACTGAACTCCATTGCTTGGAAATGTGTTCTTGATAAAGCCCCCCCGCCCCCCAAAACACAAAATAATCCTTGTCTATTTTACATAATACATTGGTTCTAAAACTTTTTTTTATAGTATGGTCCACAATTTAGGGTGTTGTGGACACCTCTCTTTCCATTCAGCATCTCACAGTCCACTTCTCCGCTCATTCATGGTCATGTGGCAAACACTGTAACACTTGATATAGAAAAGTAACACAAGGAAAGTCCCATTTTCTTTGTTTGTTTTTGTTTTCACACCCACTTTTCGATTTAGCAGCTGCCGGCATGAAGAGCCAGCACCATGTGGCCAGCGAGCTTTCTGTGGCCCAGAACCAGCAAGTGTTTCACAGTGCACCAGTTTGCACAGGCCACAGTAAGAGAAATGCTAATATAATGAATAAGGAATATGAGGCCTTTTAAAACTACTGTTCATTTATTGTCCTTCTTTCTATAAATGACTTGACAGAATTGGGTCTGGTTCAAACCAACTAACAAAAATGGATAAGGCTTATGTTATTTGTATGCTGAATATCAGCAAAAGCATATGCAGAAGATTACATTTAAGATTCTGGCTCTTACCCAAAGCTCAACAAAGACCACCTTACCCTCATCCATCAATACGGAATTTTATAGGTTTGGAGGCCCAGACTTCTGTCTCCTTCTGTCAGAGCATGAAGAAGAAGCTTTGACTTGCACGTAAATCATGTGAACATAAACTTATTCACTGTTACCATCCTGTGTTGCTCCCACAATGACAAAAATGGATTGTATAATTATTGTGTACGCTGAATATATGAATATTTCAAAATAATCAGACCTTTGCCCATATATAGATTATAGAATAATAAAAGCACATTTTATGTTATGGGAAGACGAAAGGGAAGAACAGGTGTGGCCAATTTTCAAGCCCAGAGAGATTGTAGTGCTTTCCAGAGCCCAATAAAATTCAGATATAGTTGTTCCTATGCCCACCCAGCTCTAATTATTGCTAATTTTTCTAGTCAAGCACATGTTTATTTAAAACTGATTTTTTTGGTTCAGTAGTCCAGCCTGTACCAGCATTAGCCTCCAGATCTCAACAGCATTCTGTTTATTCCGATCTAGCTTGCCTGACTGACTCCCCAAAGATAAAATTTGCTAAGTGAACTTGACAGTTTCCAGGCTGTCTCCATATGGCGGGGCCTGGGCTGCAGCTTCTGAATCTGCCTGGGATTCAAAAGCTGCTCTCACCTTATTAAGATGGCAACAGTTACATGCAAGTCAAGTTCACCTAGGGCTTGTTTTAATTCTTTTGCCTGAGACTAGTCCGCAGCATTATTTTTTTTATTTTTGAATTAGACACAACATAACTGAAAATATGACCTTTCTTTTCCATATACTACTTAGACATGTAAGAGATTGGGACTGAAAATGTACGTCTAGATAAATATATGAACTTTAAAAAATAAGAGATGTGCACACAGTTTGGGCTTAGGCTATAAACAGGAAAAATCTTAAAAGGATCCTTAAAAAAAAAAAAAGGAAGGGAAGAAAGAAAAAGAAAGAATGAATGTGAACATATTTGTTGCCATGTCTGTTTCTTCCCCTTGGCCTTTATGTACTAATTGAGAGCTTAGCCTTTGTTTGTTACTTAGCTATTAACAAATTAGTGTTGCTCATTTTCTCAGTGTTAAAAATGTCAACGCTATACCCCACCAACTTCTGAACATTGGACTTTCCAACTGAACTCTAAGAGAAAATAGTCAATTGGTAGCACTGTGACAATTTACACCAGCTGAGGATCTGCCTCTCCATGTTTGTCTACAATAAATGAGACAAATCGCCAAAATGGGTCACAAAAAAGGGGCTCTTTTAAATGTGTTGAACAGCCTAAAATATCATTGGAAAAACAGATCCAATCTGATTAAAATAAGATATATTAATATTTTTCATCTTGGGCAGCTTTGTGAAAGCTTATATTTATAGGACTTAAAAAAAAGTATCTTGGCTGTTTTTGATCCAATCTGTAGGCTGGTTGTTGGCAGTGGCTTCATGGGATTAAGATCATTTGCACTGCTAGATTTAAATCAGATCATCCTGTAACTGTAATTAATGCTATTCCAAGTCAATTTTTTTAAAAGAAGGAAAACAAAATACCCCAAAGGGTTTGTGCTTACCATGCATATTTCTAGACTCCCATTTTCAAAAAATACACACTTAAAAAGAATACCAAAAACCCCTTTTGTAAAATAGAGATTGTTCTCCATGTTCCAGTATTAATCTTTATAAATGTTGACTTTTTTTCCTTCAAAACCCTGAAAAACAATTTAATAATTTTTGGCATTCTCAAGATCCAAACATTAGAATTCCTATGTTAGGACTGCAGCATTTCTAGAAACAAATTAATAATTTTCATTTTTAAAAAGACAAAATAGTGTTCCAGATGAATGAAACCCTGGCTTTAACTGTTAGTTCTCCCCACTACTTAACATACAATTTAATTTCAAATTAAATAGACAACATTTTCAAACTTCCATAGCAGTTGTGGATGCACAACAGCACCTCTGAAGCTCAGCCCCACTACATGCTTAAATATGGACTTACGACACTAATGTCAGACTCTGAAGTTTGAAAATACTGGTCTAGCTATTCAAAAGCAACTCAATAACTTTTGCCACTGTATTCAATATTCCACAGGGCAGCCACACACTACAAACCATTTCTGTATTGAACATTGTCTTTCTACAGTGATGAATAATAGAGTTTATAGAAAAAAAGTTTTATTTGCAATATATTGATTTTTCAGGTTATTATTAGACCCACGTCAGGGGGTCTTAAAAGAAATTTCTCACAGTGCTATGCTTTTGTCACCCAACTTGTTGCTTCGGGTGCATGGTGGGATTCTGCTACCATGTCATAATGACAATAAATATGCCCTCTGACCTGATCTGTGTAGAGTCAGAGAGACAGACTGATTTTGTGTTGCTTTATCCCTTCTGATATGTCTCCACAAGCCAAAATTGCCAAAGTCAGTAATTTTGCATGACATTTTGAAAACACAAAATGTCAAGTTTAAACTGGATTTTGAAAACTGAATTTTCAAAAAATAAGAAAGTGCAATTAGTGTGTTCATAAACAGAGACATGTCAAGCACTTCAGATCTGGCTAAAGCAAATGGTTAAAAAAAAGTTTGCCCATTACTTTTGCCTCACTTGCTCTATATAGTGATTTTTGCACAAGGTGAAACTGATGTCCAAATTTGATGTTGGGAAGGAACTTTCTAACAGTGGCAGGAATTAGACATTTTGTTTTTTATTTTTATCCTTGTGTTTTCTGGAACAGAGATCAAGGATGTTCTGTTAGGACAATGTGGGCATTTCCCATGTTCTTAGTTTCCTGGGATTGCAGAGGGTAGTTGTTGAGGCAGCTCAGTCCTGCCTCTTGTCATTTGCTATTTTAACTGAGGTTCCTAGGAGCAGTTTGAGGAAGGTTGGGGATTTGCCTTTGGCTATGTCACATATTTATCTGCCAGAGGCCTTCTCTGTTTCCTTGTCCTCCTGAGTAATGCTTGCATTATTTCACCTTTTAATGAATTAATTTGCTTTCAGCTGCATGTTTGGAAATGCAGAGCCATCTGCTGAAAATGATGGAGTAGTCCTGGGAATTGGTGGGCAGTGTCAGAATTTGAGACTCTCCTATTGGCTTTCAGTGGAAGACTCTCTACTTTCCATAGACATTCATGATGTTAGACAGGCATTGAGACAAAAATTGCGACTAGGCCGAAATGAGGTAATGCTTCACATTGATGGCAACAGGACTAATTTAGAAGGTTTGTGCACTCTGCATAATCTGTGCATTGGTGTTGGAATCATATATCTCAGTAGACTGGTCACATGGAGGGGTACTTATGACTGGATTCAGTTTTGTTCTCTCATGGCAAATATTTTTAGGGCAGAACCTTAATCTGCTGAGAAAAAAAAAAAAGCCAAATTCTTGCTGAATGCTTTGTAATGAGCTATTATGTTAAACTTCATCTCCAAACTAGTAGCAGTAAGGAATTCCCGTTCATAACTTGTGACTTTCCCCACTTATACACTGAGTGAGGGAAGTTTTGCAATCTGTTGGACGTGCCAGGTTTTGAGTACACTAGCATTTACGGAACAGAGACTTGAATATTACATTTGCATAATAAGGCAACTAGACTTGATTTAGCTGATAGGTTGCAGTCAAGTTGTTAAATCTGTTATGAAATTCACAGATGTCGAGATTTTACAAGAAAGTGCAGCAGACAAATGTGCCGCCTTTTATGTGCTGCTGCTATAGATTTAAGGCCAAACATGCAGTGTTTTTTGTTTTTGTTTTCGTGTCTGGTGCCTGGGTTTTATTTTATGTTTATTTTGTTTTATATATTGTTTTGTAGTTGACTTTAAATCAGTGTTCAAATAAATCATGAAGTATTCCCCTCTTGCATGGGCCCCCTTTATTAATCACTGGACTGGTCAGTAGCATTTCAGGGGACTTGACAGCACCAGGGGCTTGATAATGAGGTAAAATCCACTGTATGGCTGTGCATAAAATAGTTCCTGTCAAGGTTCCTTCCCCACTCTGAACGCTAGGGTACAGATGTGGGGACCTACATGAAAAACCTCCTAAGCTTCTCTTTACCAGCTTAGGTCAAAACTTCCCCAAGGTACAAAATATTCCACCCTTTGTCCTTGGATTGGCCGCTACCACCACCAAACAAATACTGGTTACTGGGGAAGAGCTGTTTGGACACGTCTTTCCCCCCAAAATACTTCCCAAAACCTTGCACCCCACTTTCTGGACAAGGTTTGGTAAAAAGCCTCACCAATTTGCCTAGGTGACTACAGACCCAGACCCTTGGATCTTAAGAACAATGAACAATCCTCCCAACACTTGCACCCCCACTTTCCTGGGAAATGTTGGATAAAAAGCCTCACCAATTTGCATAGGTGACCACAGACCCAAACGCTTGGATCTGAGAACAATGAAAAAGCATTCAGTTTTCTTACAAGAAGACTTTTAATAGAAATAGAAGTAAATAGAAATAAAGAAATCCCCCCTGTAAAATCAGGATGGTAGATATCTTGCAGGGTAATTTAGATTCAAAACATAGAGAACTCCTCTAGGCAAAACCTTAAATTACAAAAAAGATACACAGACAGAAATAGTTATTCTATTCAGCACAATTCTTTTCTCAGCCATTTAAAGAAATCATAATCTAACACATACCTAGCTAGATTACTTACTAAAAGTTCTAAGACTCCATTCCTGGTCTATCCCCGGAAAAAAACAGCATATAGAAAGACACACAGACCCTTTGTTTCTCTCCCTCCTCCCAGCTTTTGAAAGTATCTTGTCTCCTCATTGGTCATTTTAGTCAGGTGCCAGCGAGGTTACCTTTAGCTTCTTAACCCTTTACAGGTGAGAGGAGCTTTCCCCTGGCCAGGAGGGATTTCAAAGGGGTTTACCCTTCCCTTTATATTTGTGACACGCCCCCCAAATCTCAGCTAGGGTGAAACACTGGCTGGGATTTCTTCCTGGAGCTCTAGGAAAAAACAGAGTTAATAAGACACATGCATCTCTAAATATACTACCAAGTACATAAAGACTAACAATATTTTCTACATCTCAAGGACGATTTTAACCAGTTGATTCTGGGAAACTTTCACGGGAGAGTGCATCAGCCACTTTGTTAGAAGGTCCTGAGGTTTGTTGGATGTTGAAATCAAAATCTTGGAGAGCTAAACTCCACCGAAGAAGTTTTTTGCTATTTTCTTTGACGGTGTGAAGCCACTTCAGTGCAGCATGGTCGGTTTGCAGGTGGAAACGCCGTCCCCAAACATATGGGCGTAGCTTTTCCAGAGCGTAGACAATGGCGTAACATTCTTTTTCAGTGACTGACCAGTTGCTTTCCCTCTCAGACAGTTTTTTGCTGAGAAACGCTACAGGATGGAATTCTTGATCAGGTCCTTTCTGCATTAAAACTGCTCCCACACCACGCTCGGACGCATCTGTGGTTACTAGGAACGGTTTGTCAAAGTCTGGGGCCCTTAGTACAGGGTCAGACATGAGTGTCGCTTTAAGCTTGTTAAAGGCCTTCTGACACTTTCCGGTCCACTGAACAGCATTTGGCTGTTTCTTTTTGGTTAGGTCTGTCAGTGGGGCGGCGATTTGGCTGTATTGCGGTACAAATAGTCTGTAATAACCAGCCAAGCCTAAGAAGGATTGAACCTGTTTCTTTGACTTTGGGACAGGCCACTTTTGGATAGCATCCACGTTGGCCTGTAGGGGGCTGATAGTTCCTTGACCCACCTGGTGTCCAAGGTAAGTCACTCTGTTTAGGCCCATTTGACACTTCTTAGCCTTAACAGTTAGTCCTGCCTCCCTTATGCGTTCAAGGACTTTTTGTGGATGTTCCAGGTGGTCTGCCCAGGAATCTGAAAATATGGCCAAATCGTCAAGGTAGGCGACTGCATATTCTCCTAATCCCGCTAGGAGACCATCTACAAGTCTTTGGAAGGTGGTGGGTGCATTTCGCAGCCCGAAAGGGAGTACATTAAATTCATACAGCCCGAGATGTGTGGTGAAGGCTGACCTTTCCTTGGCAGATTCATCTAGCGGTACCTGCCAGTACCCCTTGGTTAAGTCCAAGGTAGAGATGAACTGGGCCCGTCCCAGTTTCTCTAATAGTTCATCTGTGCGTGGCATTGGATAGTTGTCTGGGCGAGTTACAGCATTTAGCTTACGGTAGTCCACGCAAAAACGTATTTCCCCATCTGGTTTGGGAACTAGAACCACTCGAGATGCCCATGCACTTCCAGAGGGGCGGATTACACCCATCTGTAACATATCCTGGATCTCCCTTTCTATAGCAGTTTTAGCTTGAGGAGACACCCAGTAAGGTTGGACCCTAATTGGGTGAGCATTACCTGTGTCAATGGAGTGGAATGCCCGTTCAGTCAGTCCTGGGGTGGCTGAGAACGTTGGCGCGTAGCTAGTGCACAGCTCCTGGATCTGCTGTCGCTGCATACGCCCAAGGGTCATGGAGAGGTTCACCTCTTCCACACCACCAGCACATTTCCCTTCATAGTAGACACCTTCAGGCCACTCCTCCCTGGGCTGTAAACTGACAAACCTTTAATTCTCTGGAATAAAAGGGCTTTAGAGAATTAATATGGTACACCTTAGGCTTTTGATTGGAGGTGGGGAATGCTATGAGATAATTAACAGCTCCCAGGCGCTCCTGGACCGTGAATGGCCCTTCCCACGATGCTTCCATTTTATGGGCCTGGAGCGCCTTTAAGATCATGACCTGGTCCCCTGCTTTGAAGGAACGCTCTCTGGCATGTTTATCATACCAGGCTTTTTGCTCTTTTTGAGCATCCTGTAAGTTTTCTTTAGCAAGGGCTAAAGAGGTTCGGAGGGTGTTTTGTAGGTTGGTTACAAAGTACATGTTTGTTACATGTTACATGTTGGTTACAAAGAATGTTAGTTCCTGGAGAAGGTGTAAATCCCTCCCATTGCTGCTTCACCAACTGCAATGGCCCCTTAACCTCACGGCCATATACAAGTTCAAATGGCGAAAACCCTAAACTGGGATGTGGTACAGCTCTGTAGGCAAAGAGCAACTGCTGCAACACTAGGTCCCAATCATTGGAGTGCTCATTTACGAATTTACGTATCATGGCCCTCAAAGTTCCATTAAACTTCTCCACCATGCCATTTGTTTGATGGTGGTAAGGAGTGGCAACCAAGTGATTTACCCCATGAGCTTCCCAAAGGTTTTCCATAGTTCCTGCCAGGAAATTGGTCCCTGCATCTGTGAGGATGTCAGAGGCCCAACCTACGCTGGCAAAAATGTCTGCTAGTGCCTGGCACACACTTTTAACCCTGGTGTTGCTTAGAGCTACTGCTTCTGGCCATCGGGTGACAAAATCCATGAAAGTCAGTATGTACTGCTTTCCTCTGGGTGTCTTTTTCGGAAAAGGACTCAGAATATCCACAGCTACTCGCTGAAATGGAACTGCAATGATGGGGAGTGGCTGGAGAGGGGCTTTGACCTGGTCTTGGGGTTTCCCCACTCTTTGGCATACCTCACAAGACCGGACATAGGTAGAAACATCCTTGCCCATTCCCTCCCAGTGGAATGACCCACCCAAATGGTCTTTGGTCCTGTTCACCCCAGCATGGCCACTAGGGTGATCGTGGGCTAAGCTCAAGAGCTTGGCCCGGTATTTAGTTGGAACTACCAACTGTCTCTGAGGAGGCCAGTCTTCCTGGTGTCCACCAGAAAGAGTTTCCTTGTATAAAAGTCCTCTTTCTACAACAAACCTGGATCGATTAGAAGAGCTGAGAGGCAGTGGGTTGCTCCGTGCTGCCGTCCAAGCTCTCTGGAGGCTTTCATCTGCTTCCTGTTTGGTCTGGAACTGTTCCCTTGATGCTGGAGACATCAGTTCCTCATTGGATTGTGGACCTAGGCTTGGTCCCTCTGGAAGCGATATAGGGGATGGAGCTGTTTCTGTTGACTGTGAACCGCTCTCCGCTGGTGCACTATGTTGGGATTCAGGCTCCGGCTGAGCCTCTTGTGTAGGGTTATTGGCTGCTGCCAGTTCAGGTTCGGTGGGGCCATCTGGTGTTGAGGTTGCAAGTACTGGATTCAGTGCTGGCAATAGGTCTGATGTTGGTTGTTCGGCTGGTTCCGGTTCTGGGATTGGTTCCATCTGGGTCTCTGGGATTGGATCCACTACTGCTGTTGCAGACATTGGCCTGGGGTCCGGGTCCATCACCTCTGACCGGGTCCTGATAGAAGTTTCCTGAACAGTGCTAGGCCTCACGGCTTGTTTAGCCTGGCTGCGGGTGACCGTTCCCACCCTCTTGGCCTGCTTCACATGATTGGCCAAGTCTTCCCCCAACAGCATGGGGATGGGATAACCATCATAGACTGCAAAAGTCCACGTTCCTGACCAGCCCTTGTACTGGACAGGCAACTTGGCTGTAGGCAAATCGAAAGAGTTGGACTTGAAGGGTTGAATTTTCACTTGGATCTCTGGGTTGATTAAATTGGGGTCCACTAAGGAAGCATGGATAGCTGACACTTGTGCTCCGGTGTCCCTCCACGCGGTGACCTTCTTCCCGCCCACACTCACAGTTTCCCTCAGCTCCAAGGGTATCTGGGAGGTATCTGGGCCTGCAGACCTCTGGTGTGATTCCGGTGCAATGAACTGTAATCCTCGGGGTTCTTGGGGCAGTTGGCCTTTACATGCCCCAGCTCGTTACATTTAAAACATCGTCCAGCTGACGAGTCCTTGGGGCGAGGTGGGTTGCTGGAGAACGGGGTGGTGGGACGGTAAGGGGTCTGGAGGATTCTTTGGGAGGTAGGTGGGGCTTTGGGCGGCCCCCGGTAATAGGGTGTGGTCTGGGGTTGTCCCTTCTGGTCTCCGCTCCAACTGCGACCAGTTTTGTTCTTCTCTGCCACCTCCACCCATCTGGCTCCAATTTCTCCTGCCTCGATTACAGTTTTGGGCTTCCCATCTAGGATGTATCTTTCTATTTCCTCAGGAACACCCTCTAAGAATTGTTCCATTTGCATTAGGAAGGGCAAATTTACTGGAGACTCACCACTTGCTCCTGATATCCAGGAATCCCAATGTTTCACAACGTGGTAGGCATGTCGGGTAAATGACACGTCTGGTTTCCACCTTAGGGCTCTGAACCTCTGACGAGAATGCTCGGGTGTTATCCCCATTCTGACTCTCGCCTTGAATTTAAACAGTTCATACTTGTTCGTGTGTTCTTTAGGCATTTCAGCTGCCACCTCAGCTAAGGGTCCACTGAGCTGTGGCCTCAGCTCTACCATGTATTGGTCGGTAGAGATGCTGTACCCAAGGCAGGCCCTTTCGACGTTTTCTAAGAAGACCTCAGTATCGTCACCTGCCTTGTAGGTGGGGAACTTTCTGGGATGGGAAGTGGTACTTGGAGAAGGATTGCTAGGGTTGGTTAGGATATTCCGCTGAGCCTTTATCTTCTCTATCTCCTCCACATGTTTCCTCTCTTTTTCCTTCTCCTCCAGTTCTTTGGCCCTTGCTTCCATAGCTCTCCTGTGAGCAGCCGCTTGGTGTTGTTCTGCCTCTTTCGCTGCCTCCCTTTCTTTCTCGTTTGCCTCCATTTCTCTCCTGTGAGCAGCTTCTAGAGCTTTTTCGGTGCTTTCATTGTCTCCAGTTTGACTAACTCCAATTTGTGTAGTGCCTTGGTGTCTGACATCTTTACCTCTCTGTTTTTAACTAACTTTACACCCGAGGTTTAGAAATAAACAAACAAAACTGGGCTGTAAAATTTTGCTGTGCTGGAATAGAATACCTATTCTCTGATAGTGATTGTCAGCCTACAGAAAAAGATAATTCCCTTGTCTCTGCTCTGGGCCCAAATCAAAGCAAAAAACCTCCAACTACTTGGAAACCTGCTTACCAGCAGCCTAAAGGAAAAAAAAAAATTCCTTTTCAAACCTATGCTCCTTGTAAAACAAAAAAATCAAAATGCTAAAAAAAAAAAAACCCTGCCACTTTTGTCTCCAGGCAAATGGGTAGAACACCCCCCATCCCCCCCGTTTACTTTTAGGGAAAGAAAAATTATGGGTTGGAAGACTGTGAATTTCCCTGCAGGAGTTAAGTACCCTGCCTCCAGGCAAAGAAAACCTACAATTCACAAAGATAATCCTCTTTTGCCTCAAGTGTTATCCGCAAACTTGCTGAGGGTGCAATCCATCCCATCATCTGGATCATTAATAAAGATGTTGAACAAAACTCACCCTAGGACCAACACCTGGGGCACTCTGCTTGATACCGGCTGCCAGCTAGTCATCGAGCCATTGATCACTACCCATTGAGCCCGACAATCTAGCCAGCTTTCTATCCACCTTATAATCCATTCATCCAATCCATACTTTTTTTAACTTGCTGGCAAGAATACTGTGGGAGACCATATCAAAAGCTTTACTAAAGTCAAGATATATCATATCCACCACTTTCCCCATATCCACAGAACTAGTTATCTCATCATAGAAGGCAATCAGGTTTGTCAGGCATGATTTGCCCTGAGTGTATCCATGTTGACTGTTCATGATCACCTTCCTCTCCTCCAAGTGCTTCAAAATGGATTCCTTGAGGACCTGCTCCATGGTTTTTCCAGGGACTGAGGTGAGGCTGACCAGTCTGTAGTTCTCCGGATTCTCCTTCTTCCCTTTTTTAAAGATGGGCACTATATTTGCCTTTTTCCAATTGTCTGGGACTTCCTCCAATCGCCACTAGTTTTCTAAGATAATGGCTAATGGCTCCGCAATCACAGCAGCTAACTCCCTCAGCACCCTCGGATGCATAAGATCCAGCCTCATGGACTTGTGGATGTCCAGTTTTTCTAAATAGTCCTTAACCTTTTCTTTCACCACTGAGGGCTGCTCCCCTCCTCCCCATACTGTGCTGCCCAGTGCAGCAGTCTGGAAGCTGACCTTGTCTGTGAAGACCGAGGTAAAAAAAGCATTGAGTACTTCAGCTTTTTCCACATCATCTGTCACTAGGTTGCTTCTCCCAATAAGTAAGGGTCCCACACTTTCCTTGACCTTCTTCTTGTCGCTGACATACCTGCAGAAACCCTTCTTGTTACCCTTCACATCCCTTGCTAGCTGCAATTCCAATTGTGCTTTGGCCTTCCTGATTGTATCTAAGGGCTTGTCTACACAGGGAAGTTATACCTATATAAGTGAAAGTATAAACCGCTTCCTCCCCACTGGCGAACACACTTATTCCAGGATAAGAGGGCCAATCTTATATTAGAATAAGAGTGTCCACATGGGGTTTATACCCATAGTTATATTCGTTGACTTATACGAGTACAGTTGTCCTGGTATAACTGGTATCATTTTCCTGTGTGGATGAGCCCTAATTTTGATCAGGGCTCTGGTTAATATTTTCTTAGCAGTATTTGTTGTTGTTACTGTTTTTGTTAACTGTGTATTATGGACAGAGGTCCAGACCATTTGTCACACTAAAATACAATAATTGTTCTTTTGTTCTGATTATTATATAAGTGGACATTTATAGATATGAGAGCAATTCAATATATAATAATGGTAATCAGCAAAACCTTGAGCTATACCCAGGAAGACAGTACTAATAACGGATTTCCAAAAATACATGCTAACATTAATGTTATTTATCAGACCATCTTGGTATGTGAAAATTTTTATTATTTCCAGGGGTGTCATATCTGAAAAATTTGTGGGAGGGAGGCAAAGTTGTGTCAGCAGATAGAACATTGTGTGTGATTATATTATATCCTGTGGGGTGGAGCATGGAAGACGTAATGAAGCATATAGACCTTGAAAAGTCGGGGGGAGCTGGGTGACCCTTCTCCATAGCAAAAGCTGTCCCTGTTTATCACATAAAAAAAAATCCTTAGTCATTTATATCCTATCTCAGAGAAATGTGGCAAAAGCTGATCGTTACTTGAATCCCCCACTGTTGTCAGCAGGATAAAGGAGAAGGGAGTGAAATGAGATATGTCAGAGATGATGGGATTTAGAATGAATTTGGGGGGAACAAATGGTCACATCTCAATTGTACATTGCTCTAGTGTAATTCTGTCATTGTATTTCTTGCTGCGGTTCATGGGAGATGCAGACATAGCAAAAGTGCTGAAACTAAGCAGAAAAATTTCCAGATAAGTGGCTAGAGGACTCACTCTTCTGCTCTCCTATTATTTATTTATTACTTTCTAGAGAATGTAAGGCAGATTAGAAAGAAGTCTCTACAGGAAAGGAAACTAATATTAGAGCCTGTTTAGAGCAGCGATGCCCAAATGAGGGCCACAGTAGCACCTTGCCAGATACTTGGCTATAACTGTGGCTGAATGGGGCAATTTGAACAGCTCAGAGCAAATTGGCTGCTGACATAATCTGGGATTTCAGAACAGTTTGCACTGAGTTCATGTATTGCTCGTCCAGCAAGCAAAGGTTGCTCCTAGCAAAGGATATGTGTACAATGCAAAAAAGGGTTTGTTCTTAACTTGGGTTAGCTAATAAGTTGCCGGTAGCAGAATGAAGACCTATACCATACCTTAGAAATTGCCCCTCATTTCACATCTTCAGTTTTCTCTTCTCTAGTAGTACTAGCAAAACAATGCACTAATGACAGTCAAATCACATCAAAAGAAGGATCTGTTATTAAATTGAAAGTACACTGCTGACTGAGATTAGCTATAACTTGTTCTTCATGTTAGTAGATAGAAAAATCACATGCAAACTCTTGACATTGATCAAAATTCCAGTGCTTATTGATTTTGCTGTGCAAGACCCTGGATGGAATAACAAATTAGATTATTCTGGATTTACGCTGTTACCCCATAGAAACTGAAGAGCTCAAAACCTTTTTACTTTATGAATAAGGTCCAGAATTTGGTGCATAAGTTCCCCATTAAAATGTGTACCTGAGTTAGTGAAACTTGGTCACCAAACTTTTTGGAGCTATAAGAGATTTTCCAGATCTCTGTTTTTGATTGTCATGTACTTCAATATGCTTGTCCAAATCCTACCCACATGCCACTATGCAAATAAGGCACTCCCACATACAGTGAATGTTCTGAACAGAAAGCATGAAGTGCCTATCTAAGAAGCTTTTTTTTTTTCCTTTAACAAATGGAGCCATAGAAATTATTCCATAGAAAGAAAAATCCTGCCCACCAACTGTGGATAATGCAGGGGCACTTTAAAAAGTGTATTTGTGTTATGTAAGCTTAGAGAAAAAATGAAGAATAAAATGGCAAACTTTTACCACAGTAATAAAAGTTACAGGGCATATTAGACATTCAACTAATTGCTAGCAGAGATGGACAATAAATTGAGTTAATTCACTTTTGCTCTTATTAAAATTAATGACAAACTAGCATTGACCTGAGTTTTGTAGGGTTGGGCACAAAGACTATTCAAGTTCCTCTCCCTTAAAAAAAAGTCTTCAGTGTTATTGGAAAAATACAAAGTTTGAAATTAATCATGTATGTAGGTTTACGATATAATACCAATGGAACAGTTATGTGGCCCATATTCAACGAGGTACTTAAGCACATACATAACTTCAAGCAGGAGTAGTCCTATTAATTTCAGTAGGACTCAATTTCATCCATGTACAAGGGGTCTACTCTACATTGGGAGAGGGGTTTACATTTACAATTACATTTGTGTGGTTTTTGTCTTTCTGCTTGATTGATTCATTATATTAACGAGCGTCCATTTGACTAGACCGATTATATGAATTTTGGATGATAGTTTATATTTTTGTATGGATTATATTTTCAAATGTATTGCCAAGGTTTTTGTAGATATGATTCGTTAAAATAAGACATATAATTTACAAACTGGAATTCCCAAAGGGGAAATCTGATCAATGAAGCCTCTCACTTAACATATATTCAGTATAATAGTGTGTTGTTAAGTTTGTTACACAAATGTAACAAAAGGGGCTAGGGGAAGCCTTAACACACATAATGAAATGAACTTATACTTGGCACACTTCTCAAACACACAGCATGATGTATGCAGCAGCTGTATCACCAGAGGCTGCGGTCTCAGCAGATTTCACAAGCTAAGCAACGTCAGGTGTAGTTGTACTGGAGTGGGTCACCGCCCCGATTGCCACCCAAAGGAAAACGCAGTGTGCAGTAGGTTATGATGGTGGAGTTTTAAGGGCCAGTTCTGGGAACATATATACACATAACTTTACTCATATTTGTCACTCACATGTGTAAGTATTTGCAGAACTAGGCCCTTAGTAATTAGAAGTCTCCTCCCTGAATCTCTGCTAAAACAATGCCCTCACACAGTGTTGGGGCAGGGGAATGAGACTCTGTTGCCAGAGGTGTTGTCTTGCAGCAGAGGTGTAAAACTGAGATTTTGACTGTGCTCATATTTTACAATCTAATGGCACTTTTTTTTGGCAAGAGTTGAGAGGCTAATATGTAACCACATTCAAATGTGAGTAATTACATTCTTTCCTACCTAAATTCTTAATGCCATGTCAGGTGGATTTTGTGGTTGCTCCCCTACGGCCCCCCCCCCATCTTGAAATAAATTCTTGTTTAGTGTTACTGTGCACTGTTAAATGTTTGCTGTGTTCCAGCCCAGGAATTTCTTATTTCATTAGGACCTGAGGCAGCCCATGTATGCATCTACACAATGAGAGGAACGTTTATATAGAGGTTGGGAATCTTTTGAGATACAAGATGCTATATGAACGTACAATCAATTATCTACTTGCATCATGATAGTGCTTTCATATGTAAACAGTCACTGTCAAAAATCATGTTGAAAACAAACAAAAAGGAACCTAAATCAATAATAAAAAATAAGTCTATTATCCTAACTCATAAACAAAAATATACTGAGAGCCTTTAAAAATTCCTCTTCAGAGACATTTACAATTTAAACCCAAATAATATGTTTTAAAAGCTGTATTCTTTTACTTACTTACTTATACTGTGTTCTTTTCCTTTACTTCTTGTAGTTGCTAGTAACATAAATCAATGAAAATCACTTAAGTTTCTTGGATTCTTAATGCTGCAATGCTTGGGTTTCATATACTGCACGAAAATAACCATTTGTTCGAAAACAGTTGTTCCCACTGGAATTAAAAAGATATGGTAACAGTTCTACAAATGGCATTGTTACAAAAGTTATATTTCAGGCCTTTTTCGAGTATATACACCGCCTGGATAAATTGTAATGCCAATCAGTGGATAACATTATAGGTTTGATTTTAAAACCTACAACTAGGCTTTATCATTAAAGGTGAAGGTATTGTTTGAGATGGGGAAGATCCCAAATCATAGAGGTAGAAATTCATCCCTATGTAGAAGTGTGCACCACTAGACCCAACCCCAGTTAGCTAAGTGAGATATCAGTGGTGCATAGGCCTTGAGCATGCCTCTGCATAGAGGTGAATTTCAGCCCAAAAGAATATGTGTGTTGACTGGAGTATGACATATATATTCCCATTTCAAGACTAAAAATTAGAAAAGCAGTTACTTTATCAGTTCAATCCAAGGTTCAGTGTGTCCCTGGCTTCCCTTGATAGCAGTGCAGCTAGCTGTGCTGCACTGATTCAGGTGTTAGTGATATCACTGGCTTCCGCAGAGGAACCACAAAAGCCTGAAGTCAGGTCACGTGGCAGGCAAGTGAAGGAGAGAACTTCTTTTTAAACACATTATTTTGCTTTAAATTGTTGTAAATGTGTCTGCAGTTTTGTTTTGTTGGTTTCTAAGGCTACCAATGCATTTTTGTTTGAGTTAGGCTCTTCGATGTGTTTTGTAATATTGAGTTAAGATTTTTGTTTGTTTTAAAAACATTTTCTTTTTAATAGCCTTGTAATGGGCATTGCGTAGCATAGTCTAGCGACCTGCTTTTGTGTTCATCTGTGGAAATGTGAAGACAAGCATCCAATATGTTAAGTTAAATTTTAAAAAAAAATGTAATGATTGAGAAGCGGGGAAAAGGTTTTGTCAAACACCCTTTGGTTTAGATCGAGTGAAACTCGAACAATGGTTTGGAAGCCTACTTATTTAAATGTAGGCTTGCTTAAGAAAAACAATGGTATGCCCATGGTTCAAAGTTAAAGGTTGTAGCTTAATAAAGGTTATTTAACATGTTATTCTAAATCAACAGAAAGGCAAATCTTTATTACAAAGGTGTAGATCGCTTCTGTTAGGGGAATCCCACCAATTTTAATGTACATTTTTCTCTTACTCTTTTCTAATTAACTTCAGCACTTAGATTACAGAAAGCTAGCCTTCAACACTGAGCTTTTCAGTGGTAACAAAGCACTTGAGGTGGTGTTTAATTAAACTAGAGTGCTGATAGGAAAGAGACCTGAGTGAGGCTGAAGTGCTAATCCTTTTGCCTTGCTCTGCGTCCCTCTGTGATTGTGATTGATGAGCTGATTCCTCTTTACATCTTCATTTGCATCATGTGTTAATACCCACAGGCAGAGGTGCTATGTATTACCAGATGAGAGCTCACTGTTAATACAGGCTAATGTGGTAATGGGATGGAAGCAGGGTGAAGAGAGCTCTCTTAGCTGTTAAGCAGAAACGGCCTATTAAGTAACTTGTTTGTAGTGGGTGGTGTGTCTCCTCACTTGAAAGCTAGTGATCTTAACACCTTTGCCTACTTTTATGTTGACGATAAGGATAAGCTTTTTTTTACCGCCCTCTCTCTTTATTCCGCCTCCTTTTTTTATTCATATCCCAATTATTGTTTTAGAATATTCATGCCATGTGGTAAGGCTGCAGGCTTCCTATAATGGAAGGTTGCAGAGCTTTCTCTGATTCCTGGAGCCAAAATAAATTGGCAGGGACTTTCAGATTGGCTTCTCCTCCTCCTTAAAGACAGATGCTTTCCTCATTACCTAAAAGAATGACACACTGTCTAGCTGTGACTTGAAACTTCTGTAATCATGCAGCAGTTTCTGATTTTGGACCAAGTGGTTTGTAGGGGACTGTGCAACCTTCTGAAGCTGTCATGAAGTTGCACAATGGCATATTGAACCATTATTGCAGCTGCCCTTCAAAACTTAGATATCTTTACTGTAAGTGGTCCAAAACCGTTATGCTAGTCTAGGTTTTCCACTTCAATTTTCAGGCCAGATCCAGTACCAGAAGTGAATCTAGATTACTGTGTGTTAACAGCATGCCCCAAATCATCTCAATCCAAAAGAGCAGTGTCACCATCTTCTTGCTTTGCCCGCCCTTCCTTTAGAAAGCTGTACATTTTTGCTGACTGTTCATATTGTTGAGCAAAACAAAGCTGGTAAGAAATCCTTTCACTATTAATTTTTTTTCCCCACTGCCATCCAGAGTTTGACTTCTCTTTTGAAATCAAGATTTCTTTTCTCCCTAGAAACATAGGAAGGTCCCTTTTGTGGTCTCTTGTGCCCCTCAGGTGTCTGCCTTTATACCTTTACCACTCCTGGGGTGGAATCACATGGTTTTCCCCCTCTTAGACCACACCCTGAGCTACAGCACCCTGTGTATTGACTGTGTTTACACAGCCCTTCATTCAGATCCTTGTGGTTCATGCCTTTGGGAGAATTTAACTGGTGACTAGGCAGCCTTCTTAAACCAAGGTGCAATTTAATCTTAACAATAAGAACAAAGGATAACATTAGAGAAAAAGGATTTTAAAACAACAAATAGTCTATATGCATGTCTGTCTTACCAAACTGAGTCCTATCGCTTAGAAGAGATCCTAGGCAGACCTCCCTTTTCCATTCACCCGAAACCTCTGTTATCTGGGACAGCCTATTTCTCTTAAGTGTCTCTCACCCTGCTTTTTCCTGTGCTCACAAGCTTGAACACCCTTCTCCCTTTGACAAAGAAGTCTCATGAGCTTCTCAGGGGATCAGAGGTAGAACATCAAAGCAAATGGCTTGTGCACTGCCCGCAAGTGTTGGCAGGTGGGTGGCCATCTCTAGCCATTGTTCCGCTTTCTGCCTTTTTTCCCCAACAGCCCAGGATTAAACAAAATGAACATATTCATACAGTTAACATCCCAATATTTAACCCAACATAATAACATTGTAAACAGCTCAGTAACTAGGTCACCATATTCATAAATTGTTACAGAGGAATCTTGCTTCCACCACAATGTTCCCTGCTTGGTCCAACACTTGGTCCAACAGTGACCAGGTGTCCATTTTTCAATCGGAACACCCAGTAGGAAGGGATCCCGGTGGCTGTGGTCAGAACCGCTGACTGGGCAGTTGACTGTCCGGTTGGCGGCATCACACAGCGGAGCTTGCAAGCTCCCTGCTAGCCTCCGCGCCACGCGGCTCCCAGGAAGCAGCCAGCATGTCCCCTCTCCAGCTCCTACATGTAGGGGCAGCCAGGGAGGGCTCCGCACGCTTCCCCCACCCCAAGTGTCGCCCCCGCAGCTCCTATTGGCTAGGAAGCACGGCCAATGGGAGCTGCAGGGGTGGTGCCTGCGGACGGGGCAGCACGCAGAGCCCCCTGGCTGTGCCTCCGGGTAGGAGTGGAGAGGGGACATTGCTTCTGGAATCTGCTTGAGGTAAGTGCTGCCTGGAGCCTGCAGCCCTGAACCCCTCCTCCCCCCCCATGCCCCAACCCCCTGCCCCAGCCCTGATCCCCCTCCAAACCTCTCAGTCCCAGCCCAGAGCACTCTCCTGTACCCCAAACCCCTCATCCCCTGCCCCACCCCAGAGCCCACACCCCAGGCGGGAGCCTCACTCCCCCCTGCCCCCCAACCCCCTGTCCCAGTCCTGATCCTCCTCCTGCCCTTTGAACCCCACAGTTCCAGCCCAGAGTACCCTCCTGCTCTCTGAACTCCTCATTTCTGGCCCCACCCCAGAGCCCACATCCCCAGTCGCAGCCCTCACCCCCTCCCGCACCTCAACCCCCTGAGTCAGCCTGGTGAAAATGAGCAAGTGAGGGCGGGGAGAGGGAAAAACAGAGGTGGGGGTGGAGTGAGCAGGGGGTGGGGCCTCAGATAAGAGTCGGAGGAGGGGCAGGGTGGGGGGGCAAGGGTGTTCGGTTTTGTGCGAGTAGAGAGTTGGCAACCCTAATTAGAGTTTGAGATGTAAACATTTCTTTAAAACACACAAATAGATACACAAAACAAAAAGACGCAATCCATTGAGACAGGTATCTTCACAGTATAGTAATTACCTCTTAAAGAATTAAATTCAGCCCTGTATGAGTCCACCCAAGCCACCACTTATGTCACAAATTCTTTCAGTGCTTTGACATTTGGAAGCAAGATGCACAAAGCTGAATATATTGAACCTCTGAATATAGTGAAGCTGTTCTGTGGGTAAAACATTACAACTCTAAACTTGGTGTTTTCTTCTGCTGTTAGGCTTCCATATATGTGCCTCAGACCTGCCTTGAAAAATCTGCCATTACTCCTGTGTTTCCAAGATCACTGGGGACTTTTTCAAGTTACGTAGCAGGGCAATCCTCCATGTCAGAGAAGAGCTCTCAGAATTTAATTTACTGAGAAATAATGAGGTCTTTTGTCTTATGCAGTGGAAAAAGATATTAGTCCAAGATAATTATTTATGGACTTTGATATATCTTTTGGTACTGATGTGCAGGAATTAATTTTAATGAGAGTTAACTATGTAAACCACCTGCACATCAACTGGAGAATAGACCCCTGAATGCATATGGTACAACGCAAATGCACCCTGCCAAAAACATATGCTAGGCGTGTTTACACAGCCATAAATATTCTCTCTCTGTTTCAAATATTTGCATATTTATGGAAGCAAATCTTTGTATTACTGCCAGCCTACGTAGAATCTACTTTCTATGTGAATTCTATCTGAATTCCAGAGAGGAATTAGTGTGTAACTGAATAGTCCGTGACATATTTTTAGCTAATATAGCTGCAAATGAATTGGTTAAGAGTTGTATTAATCATGCCTTTTCCTGTTATTACATTTCAAAAGTTATTTGAAACACCTTGTACTACAAATATGGTTATCTGTAGTGGACCGTAATACTGACCATTAAGCCCCAATAACCAGCTAATTGTTTATAGACAATACATTGCTAATTAGTCTGCCATACTGTATAACTATATATTTATATCAAAATTATGGCATGTGAAGTCCAGTATAGATGAGCCACAGCTAATTCAGACAGAAAACAAATACACTCTTATACAGAAGGATAATGCAGATTATTTACAAATCTTTGATCCAGATTAGAGAAATAAAAGTGTTATAAAATCAGAAAGTTGCACTGGTTTAACTTAAACTGATTGAAGAGGTTCTGTGGACACTCATTTAATTTAAACCAGGCATATCCTAATCATCCCTGGTAGTTAGGTATGCATTAGCATGTCATTTACAGACTTGGGAACTTGAGGCAGAGAGATTTATTTAATTGCCCCAAAACACAGATATAGTTTCAGAACCAGGATTAAAATCCTCACTCTCAGTCCTGACCATAGAGCAGTCAAGGCTAAGCCTCTTTTTCAGCATGTGTGAATAATATTGTATCTTCTCTGTTGGATACACTGCATCAATATAGTGTATCACTGTTGTATCAGTCACATGTTGATGTTTTAAATTTATTTGCTTCCGAAGTGTGAGGGAGACCCTAAATCTGGTCATTCAGCTGAGTTTTCAATCTGTGTGACCAAAATGAAGTTAAGATAGTACCTTGAATATTTCAGGTGGTAATTTTTTCATTAGAAAATAACTAATTTAAACCAATTTTCCATGGCTAGTTTTGGAAGATGCCCTTGAATTTTCTTCTTAATAAGACACTGAACAATTGTATATATTGCACCAAAAAACTTGTTTCGGATATCTATTGTCATTGTTAATTGGAGACACTACTAATTGTTGACTTTTATTTGAGGATCCCAGTTAAGCTTCTCAGATTTCCTTAATGCAAAACTTTCTTCTCCTTTGCTTTTGTTTTATTTGGTTTGGTTTAATTTCCTGTGGATGATTTAAGATTTTAGCAATATGGATTACTGTCATTTTTCAATGCTAGTACTAGTATTTGTTCACTGCCTGCAATTTTGGAAAGCAATAAATATAAATAAAACAAACTGCTATTGTTGTTATGTTTGTTCAGAAGGGGTTGTGTCCTCAACTGTGCCCAGCTTTAACCTATATTTCCAGTCCTCTGACCCTAGGCCTTCTAGGGACTAAAATGGCCCACAACAGAAAGGCTGTTCACTCTCAGTTAAACTGGTTGTAGCAACCCAAGGTCCCTGCCCAGAATAATTTGCAACCTAACCTCTTTGACACAGGAACTGTCTTCTTCTGTGTTTGTACAGTGCCTTGTAAAGTGGAGTCCTGGTTCATGAGTAGGGCTCTTAGGTGCTGTGGTAATACAAATAAATTATGATAATAGTAACTCAGACAGATCTGATGCATGAGAACAGTGCAAAAGATATGGAGCCACCATTCATGAATGGATTAACATAGGAAAGCTTTACAAGAGTCACAGGGCCAGATTGTCTTCAATGTAGCAATAACAGTGTATACCAGCTAAGTAGCTGACCTTTAGGAGTTAAGGTGGAATTTAAAAGAAGACCTTTGGAACATGAAAAAGGGGAGGCAAAAATAGACTGAACACTTGTGAATCAAAGTTCCTAGGATATTCGTGACCAAAGAAGACATAGGTCTTGGTTCTCTATTGCCTTGTATCTTCTGCAGTCATTTATGCCTGTTCATAGCGGGTATAAAATGCTACCACTCCAATTTGTTTTCATTCTACATCCACTTTGCACTCACTTGACACAAGTATAAATGACTGTATAGTGTGTCAAGCAGTGGAGAATTAGGCCTGTGAAGTTGAGTGGAGGAGGAGGAGACAAAAGGGAGCAATTAGGAGGGAGGATATGGAAGAGTGCCTGGAGAGACAGAGATGAAATGAGAGGCGAGATGAAGGCAGGTGATGAGTGTGAGGATTAGGGAGCCAATGAAGGGGTCTGCAGAATAAGAAGATTGATTTGGAGTGATAACTACAGATGAGCACAACATTAGTCAAACTTCACCCTTTTAGACTTAGGCCATATCCTGGACACTGTCTTCAGGGGCTCTTCAGTCCATGCAAAGTTTACATCCACTTAAGACAAAATGATTCTTAAGTAGGTTAAGACTCCTTTAAAGTGGATTTGTAACACACATCCATGTCTCCACCCCACCCTGACTTCAGATATAGCAGCTACAAGGGGTGCTAAGGGGTGATGCCTGTAGAGACTGTAAAAACATGACGTTTTGGGATTGAAGTCAAGTTATTCCCTGCCTGAAGTTGGTCTCTGTGTATAATGAGCATGACAGTCCGTCTTTTCCTTCAGAATCCTTCAAGGAGGGTGTGAAGAGTCCATAGAATTCTACAGAAATCTCCATTGCAATTGCAAGAATTTTGAGCATTTTTTAGCCATCTCCACAGTATGTACCTTTGACTCATTTGCTGTTAATTGTAGCAGAGAAATTAGTGTGAATTTTTATTGTTCTGCGCAAGCCCTCTTCCGCTGTACAGAAATAAGTGTGTTTATTACAGTAGAACACACTGATTTCTGTATCACACTTCACAAATATCTTGTCTGTTCCAGCAAATAACATACAGCACATCCTCTTCACACACCTACGGCTATGTCTACTCTAAAAATTATGTTGACCTAATTTATGTCAGTATACAGCCACTGTAGTTATTAAATTGCTTGTGTAAGCACACTTGGCTCCTTGTGTCAGTGGTGCACACTCTCACAAGGAGAGCTTCTATTGATTGTGTTGTCCATGTGGGGCATTGTGGGATGGCTCCTGAAAACCAATATCAGTCAATGTAAGCAATGTAGTGTCTACCTAATTACATCCACCATGACTTCATGCTGCTCACAGAGATAGTGTTACTAAATTGGTGTAGAAAGGCACTTATGTCAGCGAGAGCCAAATTTAAGTGAAGACACTGCCACAACTAGGTCAGCAAAGCAACTTACTTCGCTCTACCGGTGTAGTGTAGACCAGGCCTAAGTTTTTCAAGGCAAATCGAGACTCTGGGCATTAGCAAGCATAAATTACTGTACTTTTTGTAGGTGGTTTAACAAGGGGCAAGGGGATGTCTTTGCTTTTCTCCCAAGCAAATTAGCAGCACCTAGATTATGCCTATTTTCTACTTCAAGGGAATTGTTCCATTTCATCCCTTACTGGAGCAGTCTTTAGAAGAACAGAAGTAATTGACAGTGCACATTCTGCTCTATGAGGTTAGTTATGCCAAGCATACATTAAAAAAGACAATACAATAGATTAGTTGTGGGATATAGTGCATATCAGAATTGTTCTATACAGACATCAGAATATTAACTAAAAGGGAAAGACTTCATAAAGTCTTGTGCACGCCCTCCTGGCATGGGGATATGAGCAGGTATTCAGGATTTTTCTTTAAGTATGCTGATATGATTAAATTTAACTTGACACGAGTGATGTACCGTAACATGTGATTGTAATATTTAAAAGAATCACTTTTTCTGATTGAATACCTAGCAGCAATCAATTTTATATAGCTGTATCTAATCTGAATTTCTTTTGCAACTAGAAGCTGCCTGAATACTAAAGCTATTGCAATGTTCTCTATCTGATTAGCTGCACACTTAGCAAATACTGAACTCTCTAAAATTATTTTCAGATAGCTTATTTCATTTGAAGTGCAACTGTTCCAGTTTAAATACTAGACAGTTGATTTCACAAGTTTTAAAGCAAGTTTTTAAAAACTACTATTCTGCCTTCCCAAAATAAGTGACTATAGACTATCAACATGTAAAAACTAAGGTTCGGATTTTGATGTTGTTAAGAATGTTTAGATTTAAGAAACAGCATGAGTTTGAATTTTTTTTCTCAGTGCTATCTTGTTCTGGAAACAAAAAAGAATGTGTGCATGAGGTAAAAAATTAAGTACAGTATTCGAGGCTAAGTTAATACAATTGGAAATTAGTGGCAATGTTTATTACACAGTTGTAAATTTAAAACAATATTCTGAATATACTTCCTTCCAAATAAAATCTTCCTCTGTGCTATGTATTAAATGCCACATGAAATTGTTTTGAGCAGTAATTTTACAGATGCATTTTTAAGAACATGAAAGTTAGAACTAAGATAGGTGCAATTTCTTGTGCATAGTCCCATGATTCATTTTGTTTTGAACTCACATACATATCAAAGCAGCAGCGTGTATGTTACCTGTGTCATGTAAGCCCCTCCTTTACATAACAGTTTGCTATAGTAATTGTGTTTTGTGAGTTTTTGACTTCATGAAGAGTGTGAAAGTCCTAGAGCAGTAGTTCTAGAGAAGAAGTGATGGAAGAAATAATTCCCTTGAATGCAGCTCTTTACACTTTGAGTTTTTAAAAAGAACAGTAAATGTATCGTTATCACCATTTTACAGATGAGGAAACTAAGGCACTGAGTGGTAAAATGACTTCCCAAAGGTCACAAAAACACATCTCTAGCAGAGGTGAAAAAAGGACCCAGGTCCCCTGACTCCCATTACTATGCCCTGTCTACCACACTATGTTGCTACCTGTAATAATAGCAGCATTTGTAGGAGATAAACACAGTGGACCTCACCAAGCAGTATGGCAGAGTAAAAGTCTTTTCAGTTACACTGAAGCAATTCAAGAGTTTCTCTTCACTTCCTTATAACAAGAGATTCACTCTTTAAATTGATTGTTCTCTATTTGGAGTCCTTCATGATATTTTGACAGTGTGTAGAAAACCTGGATTTAAAAGCAGCATTGGATCAGTAAGTGTGAGTGCCTGTCACCTCAGCAAAAGCAGTGAGCAAAGCTGCCCTTCAGTTGAGCGTTGTGGTTTATTTTGCTAACAGCAAACATTGTTGAAACAAACAGTTATTCATAAACGCTATAAAATTATCTTAACATAAACATTAACTGAAGTACACAAATGATCACAGTGATAAACAAGTATAACAAAGTGTAGCTGAGGCAGGAAGCCAATCTCTCAGTTCCCTGTGCCCAATGATATTTTGATAGTCATTTTAATCTTAGAAAGTAAATAGCATCAGACATGATGTTCCATAATTTCAGCACAGTGCCAAAAAGTGAATGCTGCCCTTGCCAGTACAAACAAGAAAGCAGTGCTGTACAATGTGGTCATCTCAAATCAGGTCATCTATGTTCAATCACAGGCAACAAAAGCAGTGGAAAACTAAAATTAATTCAATAAAAAAGAGAGATGGACACTGAATGATTTGAGTTCACACACAGTATAAAAGTGAAGCCCGCCTAAGCCATTACTGGATTTCTGGATTTTTTCAGGGCAGTTTCAGCAGGGCGAAAAATTAGAATGATTCAATTACTGATATTACAAAATAATGCTGGATTCCATTAGAACTGCAGACTAGTTCTAATCAAAACTCTGTTCAAGTCATAATCCTGACTCTTAGTGCCTTGCAATCAATAGGTAAAGTTACTGTGGATAAACCCTTGTCAGGGTTCCCTTCCCACTCTGAACTCTAGGGATCTGCTTGAAAGACCCCCTAAGCTTATTTCTACCAGCTTAGGTTAAAAACTCCCCAAGGCACAAATTCTCCCTTGTACCTCGGATTAGTTAACGCTGCCACCACCAAGTGATTTAGACAACCTCAGGGAAAGGACCACTTGGAGTTCCTACTCCCCCTAATATCTCCCCAAGCCCCCACACCCCCTATCCTGGGAAGGCTTGAGAATAAACAAGATGAGCACAGACCAACCTTCGGTTTTTTTAGGAAACTAAAAAAAAACCCCAATCAGATTCTAAAATAAACAGAACTTTATTAGAAAGAAAAAAGGTAAAAGAAGCACCTCTGTAAAATTAGAATGGAAGATAATCTTACAGGGCAATCAGATTCAAAAACACAGAGGATTTCCATCTGGGCCAAACTTTAAAGTTACAAAAAGAAAACCAGGAATACGCCTCCCTCTCAGCACAGAGAAAATCACAAGCCAAAACAAAAATAAGCTACTGCATTCCCTTGCTAGTACTTACTGATTCTAATGAAGTTGGATTGCTTGCTTCTTTGATCTGTGTCCGGCAAGCACGCAGAACAGACAGACCAAAACCTCCCCCCCACCCCCAGATTTGAAAGTATCTTGTCCCCTTATTGGTCCTTTTGGTCAGGTGCCAGCCAGGTTACCTGAGCTTCTTAACCCTTTACAGGTAAAATGATTTTGTGCCTCTGGCCAGGAGGGATTTTATAGTACTGTATACAGGAAGGTTGTTACCCTTCCCTTTTATATTTATGACAACATTGAATTCACAAGAGCGCCAGTATACTTGGTCAACATGTTGGGGGGGTCACATTTTTAAAAGTGTTGTCCATTTTGAAAGATTACTTTACTGGTTTGAGAGTTATTCTTTGTACTTAAAATGGCTAATACCAGCAGAACCAGCAATATTACACAGACTAGTAAAAGCTTTTTAAGTGCAACTGCTATACAGAAGTTGAGCTATAGCTATTTTTAGATATGAAAATGAAGACGCTCGTGTAGGTGCCAGTGAAATCTATGTTCAAACATCCTTTGAAGGAAGATGCTTACTAGAAATGATGAGTATCCCCATTTTTAAAAGGTTCTCTGCCTTATATTTATTAGATCACAGATTTTTATCTGCATGTGATGCCAAAACTAAGAGATTTAATTGCTTAGGTAATGTGCTAATTACCATGTACTCTCCATTACAACACAGTACACAAACAGTTCACTTAGGAAATAGTAGGTCATTCACAATGAGAGTGCTGTGTGCAATCTCCTCTATGAACAATAACATAGTAGTAGATTCATGGAGGTTACCAGCCACAGTGAATTCCATTTTAATTATACAACCTTTAAAAAAATTCATCATAAAATTGCAACCTGCAATCTAAAGGATTGACGTCTCTGAATAGCATTCTCACATGGACAGAGAGATTGGCATGTCTTCATTTTATACCAAGTATTATTCATATTCATTAAGACTGAAGGGGACCCAATGAAGTGTGGTATGGTGAAAAATCACACCAGCAGAGTTTGCTCATTTATCTTATTAGTGTCTAGAGGGTTGCACGTCTGAACAGATGGGATTACAAGTAGATCTGCCCCACTGGTTCCACTTAAGCCTGAACCTTTCTCACCTACATCATGAGTGAACTATGTAGGGATTCTTTGTTTTTGTGACAGGTTTCAGAGTAACAGCCGTGTTAGTCTGTATTCGCAAAAAGAAAAGGAGTACTTGTGGCACCTTAGAGACTAACCAATTTATTTGAGCATGAGCTTTCGTGAGCTACAGCTCACGTCATTGGATGCATACCGTGGAATGTCAAGGTTCCTCCCCCACTCTGAACTCTAGGGTACAGATGTGGGGACCTGCATGAAAAACCTCCTAAGCTTATCTTTACCAGCTTAGGTCAAAACTTCCCCAAGGTACAAAATATTCCACCCGTTGTCCTTGGACTGGCTGCTACCACCACCAAACTAATACTGGTTACTGGGGAAGAGCTGTTTGGACGCGTCTTTCCCCCCAAAATACTTCCCAAAACCCTGCACCCCACTTCCTGGACAAGGTTTGGTAAAAAGCCTCACCAATTTGCCTAGGTGACTACAGACCCAGACCCTTGGATCTTAAGAACAATGAACAATCCTCCCAACATTTGCACCCCCCCTTTCCTGGGAAATGTTGGATAAAAAGCCTCACCAATTTGCATAGGTGACCACAGACCCAAACCCTTGGATCTGAGAACAATGAAAAAGCATTCAGTTTTTTACAAGAAGACTTTTAATAAAAAATAGAAGTAAATAGAAATAAAGAAATCCCCCCTGTAAAATCAGGATGGTAGATATCTTACAGGGTAATTAGATTAAAAACATAGAGAACCCCTCTAGGCAAAACCTTAAGTTACAAAAAAGATACACAGACAGAAATAGTTATTCTATTCAGCACAATTCTTTTCTCAGCCATTTAAAGAAATCATAATCTAACACATACCTAGCTAGATTACTTACTAAAAGTTCTAAGACTCCATTCCTGGTCTATCCCCGGCCAAGACCAGCATAAGACAGACCCTTTGTTTCTCTCCCTCCTCCCAGCTTTTGAAAGTATCTTGTCTCCTCATTGGTCATTTTGGTCAGGTGCCAGCGAGGTTACCTTTAGCTTCTTAACCCTTTACAGGTGAGAGGAGCTTTCCCCTGGCCAGGAGGGATTTCAAAGGGGTTTACCCTTCCCTTTATATTTATGACACGCCCCCCAAATCTCAGCTAGGGTGAAACACTGGCTGGGATTTCTTCCTGGAGCTCTAGGAAAACAGAGTTAATAAGACACATGCATCTCTAAATATACTACCAAGTACATAAAGACTAACAATATTTTCCACATCTCAAGGACGATTTTAACTAGTTGATTCTGGGAAACTTTCACGGGAGAGTGCATCAGCCACTTTGTTAGAAGCTCCTGAGATATGTTGGAAGTCGAAATCAAAATCTTGGAGAGCTAAACTCCACCGAAGAAGTTTTTTGTTAGTTTCCTTGACGGTGTGAAGCCTCTTCAGTGCAGCATGGTCGGTTTGCAGGTGGAAACGCCGTCCCCAAACATATGGGCGTAGCTTTTCCAGAGCGTAGACAATGGCGTAACATTCTTTTTCAGTGACTGACCAGTTGCTGTCCCTCTCAGACAGTTTTTTGCTGAGAAACACTACAGGGTGGAATTCTTGATCAGGTCCTTTCTGCATTAAAACTGCTCCCACAGCACGCTCAGATGCATCTGTGGTTACTAGGAACGGTTTGTCAAAGTCTGGGGCCCTTAGTACAGGGTCAGACATGAGTGTCGCTTTAAGCTTGTTAAAGGCCTTCTGACACTTTCCGGTCCACTGAACAGCATTTGGCTGTTTCTTTTTGGTTAGGTCTGTCAGTGGGGCAGCGATTTGGCTGTAGTGCGGTACAAATCGTCTGTAATAACCGGCCAAGCCTAAGAAGGATTGAACCTGTTTCTTTGACTTTGGGACAGGCCACTTTTGGATAGCATCCACTTTGGCCTGTAGGGGGCTGATAGTTCCTTGACCCACCTGGTGTCCAAGGTAAGTCACTCTGTTTAGGCCTATTTGACACTTCTTAGCCTTAACAGTTAGTCCTGCTGCAGTTTCCACGGTATGCATCCGATGAAGTGAGCTGTAGCTCACGAAAGCTCATGCTCAAATAAATTGGTTAGTCTCTAAGGTGCCACAAGTACTCCTTTTCTTTTTGTTTTTGTGGTTCTTTGTGCTGCTGACTCTCCGAAATGATCCAGCATAGGTTAAGTGTCATGAAGGCTGAGAAAAAAACACAACCTTTTGCCATTGTTGCTTTTTGAGAGTAAATCAGGGTTTGTTACTGAGGGATTATTCTGGCTAGAGAGAGGCAAGAAACATAGAGATGCTATGCCAGTGGGCCCTTATAGCCTTACTATTGCCCTTAATTCCTGACATGCAACACTCACTGCCCTTCTAATCTCGAGTTACCCTGGAGCAGAATGTCCTGAGATAAATGCATTGCAGTGTGGTAAATTTGGTGGAGTTTTTGTAAAGTAGACTGTCTGTTTTTTTTTTTTTTTTGTAGTGTTGTAACCATGTTGGTCCCGGGATATTAGAGAGACGAGGTGGATTAGGAAATATTTTTTATTGAATCAACTCCTGTTGGCGAGAGACAAGTTTTCAAACTTTACAGAACTCGACTTCGGGACAGAAAGGCTTTTGTGTGCCTCAAAAACTTATCTCTTTCGCCAACAGAAGTTGATCCAGTAAAGATATTTCCTCACCCCACCTCATCTCTCTAATGTCTGTTAGGCAGTCTGGTGAAGCTACTGTGCTTATTTACATTTGTATCCAAAATAATGGTTTGGAATCAGGTTTTTGGAGATGATACTTGTGCACCATTGGCAATTATTTTTAATTGAATTCTGGTGAGAGGTTTTTAAAGGTTTTTTAAAATAACATTTTTGTTAGTTTCCAGTGAAACAAAACTGCTTTTGGTCTGAATTACATTTCAAAATCCTGTATTAATTGCAATAGTAACACCAAAACTAAAATGGCCAACATGACTTATAAAATCCCTGTGTTGGTCAGGAGAATATATGACTTTATCCTGCAGCTGGACCCATTCAGGTACCATGGCCACAATCCAGCAATACCTTGGTTTCATTACTAACTGTAAGTATGTAAGTAATCCCTACAAAATTCAATTAAGTTTAATGGGGAAACTCATGCTTAAAGTTAGGCTCACCCCAGAACAGGGCCTCTGTGTCTGTGTGTATGCGCATGTGCTAATCATCAAAATATTCAGGTTTCCTTTTCCTTTTTGCACTCTGGCTTCTAATGTGGTTAGCAGAGCCACAAGATTTTTTTCTCTCTTTTTTTGTTAAATAATTATTAAAACAGAAATTGTTCATGGGATAGCTGGGATTATTAATGCATCACATACAAAGCCGTATATCCATTAACTAAATCAGTCCATACTAAGAACTGTTAACAAAAAAGGCACTAAGGACCAGATTTTAAGTGCTTAACTCCCAGTGGGAGCCTAACTACTTTTGAAAATCCCATTAGATGTCTATCTTCGACTTCTTTAGGTACCTAAATAACTTTCAAAATCTGGTCTTTAGACCTTGCATTGGTGAGTAGAGCAATGCCTAAACACCCTTGCAAATCTGGGCACAAGGCTCTCTGTTTTAATTTATTTTTTAAAACATGCTGTATTATTGCAGACAAAGGCTATTTAAACAAAATTACTGGTAAGAATAACAGGTCGTAAATTGACTTTGGACATAAGCAAGAGAGCTGAATAAACCCTACCCTACCGACATCAGCAGATCTCTAATGTTATTAGAAAGTGATACTTAACAGGTTCATTGAAATCAATGGGAGTTTTATCTTTGATTTAAATGTGGCCAGGATTTGGTTCTGAGTGATTAAGGTGTTAGAAAATGCTGTTTTCAAATGGCAATATTGATAATGGGAAAGACAGGAGAAAGGTGTTTTACTTGTAAGAACCTACCCTAGTGGACAATTATACAATAACCTGCCCATATGAGACATTTTTTTCTAACCTCCATTAACTTATTTCTTTTTAAAAGCATGAGTGTTTATATACACATTCATACATATATATACACACACACACAAAATGACATTAAAAGAATATTTTGTTGCAACATCAAGCATTCAACAGGTAACAAGTGCCAGAATTAAGGTTGCGTGTGCAGGGTGTGGATGTGGAGTGGTAAATAAGCGGTTGGGCCACATACTGAATGATGAAGATAAAAAGAGATACAGAATAACTAGCTTTTCCATGAAGACTGTCTGTCATATGGAAAAAATAGTATGGGATCATATAATTAAAGACTATCATAATCGAGACACACACGGTATGTCTACAGTGGGGATAAAAATCCCCTGGCTGGCCCAGGTCAGCTCACTCTGGCTCGCGGATCTCAGGCTCCTGGGCTGAAAAACTGCTGTGTAGACATTTGAACTCAGGCTGGAGCCTGATGCTGGGACTCCGTGAGAGTGAAGGGTCTGTCACGGGGCTCATCACTCACTGCCGGACTGGCGCCTCCTCTTGGTCACTCTGGGGATTAGCTCAAGGCCAATGCTCCTTATGCGCGATTTGCACACAGTTGCTCCATCTCTGCACCTGCCTGCAGCCCCTCTCGCAGTGTCAGGAACCGCAGCGTCCTCTTCGTACCTCAAGGCACTCAGCTGCCCAGTCTCTGCAGACTGCCAGGAGTTCTCTCTTGCTCCCCTGGTCCCTGCCAGCAACTGACCTGTCTGTGGTGCTAGCTTTTTTTCAGCCTGCCAGAGACACAGTCCTCACCCCTTGGGCTCCCAGTAGCAATTGCTCTCAGCTTTGCCCTGCAGCTCCTTTTATGTCAACTTGCTGGGCCCTGATTGGCTGCTCCTTGCAGCCTCTCTCCTATTGACTGTGCCTCACACAGCCTGCCTGGGCCACACGAAGGACTCACCTCCACTACTCCCGTCTGAGGTTAACCCTTTCTAGTCCAGTGTGGGGCAGATACCCCATCACAGGGTCCCAGAGCTCGGGCTGCAACCCAAGCCCAAACATATACACAGTGGTTCTTAAACTTATTTGATCATGCCCCCGCTTCTTTGTGTCTGTAGTAGTTTACGCACCCTCCACCTCTGGGTGCCCGGCCAGCAACTGCTGTTCTCTGGCCGCCCTGCTCTGAATGTGTGTAGTAAGTTTTTTTTCCCCCCTAAAGCTTCTCATGCCCCACAGAATACATTCCATCCCCCCCGAGGAAGGCGCACCATGCAGTTTGATGCATCCGATGAAGTGAGCTGTAGCTCACAAAAGCTTACGCTCAAATAAATTGGTTAGTTTCTAAGGTGCCACAAGTACTCCTTTTCTTTTTGTGAATACAGACTAACACGGCTGTTACTCTGAAACTTGTCATTATGCAAGGCACTGCATTTAGCCGTATGGAGTGGTCTACACAATTTTTAGCTCCACAGCCCAAAACCCATGAGCCTGAGTCAACTGATCGTGGGCTTTTATCCCTGTGGAGACGAACCCTCAGAGACCTGAATTAAGGTTGCCTGGGCAGCATTACTTTTTGAATATCGTAACTTGAAAGTGCTTGATTTTGTAACCCTAACATTCATTAAACATAGGTTTTATATGATCCGCATCTATAATTTATTCTTTCTATTTTAACTGCAGATGTTCAAATAACCCTTTAAAATGTATAATCTTTTAAAAAAATCTACTAAACTCTTGGCCTGAGTGCTGTCTTATGTCAGTGAGTTTTACAGGTTCATTATGCATTGTGTAAAATAGTATTTCCTTTTATCATTTTTAAATTTAAGCAAATGCCCCCTTCCTTTGGTATTATGAGAGAGGTTAACTAGCAGTGCCCAATTTACTTTCTGTTCATAGCTGTGTGTCTCTCTATCATATCTTCCCTTATTCATATCATTTCTGATTTAAGCAGGTGCAATCTTTTCATTCTTTTTCTCATACAGAAGACTTACCATGCTTCTCATCATTTAGTTGCCCATCTGTGAAACTGGCAACACCCATATTCCTTGGGTATTTTTAACTAGGAGAATTTTGTGTATGTGAAAAGTAACAGATTGGCAAAAGTTTAAAATACTGTGTCTACAGAACAAGTACAGCATGAATAAACTACTCGTAAGTATCTATGTTCATCCATTGGCCTCTGTGTTGATACTGCTAACAAAGTTGGCCATTATGATGGTGTATTTTGTGATGCAATTAAATTTGTCTATAAGAAAACATTCATTTAATCTAATGTCGGACAGTTAACAACTGTGAATTGGGAACAGTTTAACTGTTAATCTCAGCCTTTTTGAATTGACAGAGCTGCCAGTAAAAACAAGAAATTAGTATTGTCCTCACAATCCCCTGAGCCATCCAATAAGTTGTTTTCAGGGAAAATTATAACAGATGCTAGGGTCTACCTGGAACAGAATTTAAATTGTATTATTTCAACTTTATTGCAAGTATTTGTTAGTGAATAACCTACATTAGAACAGCCATACTGGGTCAGACCAAAGGTCCATCTAGCCCAGTATCCTGTCTTCCGACAGTGGCCAAAGCCAGGTACCCCAGAGGGAATGAACAGAATAGGTAATCATCAAGTGATCCATCCCCTGTTGCCCATTCCCAGCTTCTGGCAAACAGAGGCTAGGGATACTATGACTGTCCATCTTGGCTAATAGCCATTGATGGACCTATCCTCCATGAACTTATCTAGTTCTTTTTTTAACCCTGTTATGGTCTTGGCCTTCCGAACATCCCCCGGCAAGGCATTCCACAGGTTTACTGTGCATTTTGTGAAAAAATATGTCCTTTTGTTTGTTTTAAAGCTGCTGCCTATTAATTTCATTTGGTGACCCTTAGTTCTTGTGTTATGAGAAGGAATAAATCATAGACGCCGACTTCCCCTTTGCCCGGTGGGTGCTCAACCACATGACCCTGCCCCACCTCTTCCTGCCTCTGCACTTTCCTCGCCCCACCCCCATTCCACCCCTTCCCCAAAGTCCCCGCCCCACCCAGCCTTTTCCCACCCCAGCCCCGCCCCCTTCCCACCCCCATTACACCCAAGACCCCGTCCCTGCCTGCCTCTTCTCTGCCTCCTCCCATGAGTGTGCTGCGTCCCTGCTCCTCCCCCTCCCTCCTGGAAAGTCCTAAGTGCTGCCAAACAGCTGTTAGGTGGCAGGGGGGCGGGGCGGGAAGCGCTGGGATGGAGAGGGAGGAGCGGGAACGTGGTCCACTCAGGGGTAGGGAGAAGGAGGCGAGGAGGGGGGAGCTTGGCTGCTGGTGGGTATGGAGCACCTGCTAATTTTTCCCTATGGGTGCTCCATACCCACCCATGGAATAAATAACACTTCCTCCTTTACTTTCATGACAAGTCTGTCAAATTTGGATACGTACATTTTAACTGGATTTAATTTGTATTTACCCAGTTAGTCTCTTTATTCTACCCTGCACCCTTTGTAAATATTGCAAATGTCAATCCTTGAACAGTTAGGTGAATTAACTAGACATGCCATCCCAGACACTCAGGCCATCATCCTCCAAAGACCTGTCCACATGCTTCACCTTAAGTAGTCATTGTGTAAAGACATATGTAAGTCTTTGCAGAACTGGGGCCTTAGACCTCATGTGGAGGAATAAAATGAGCAAAAGTGTATTATATCTACTGTGATTCAACTCTAAGATGTGTGTGTCGTTTTCAATATAGCAACGTACAGGAGGAGTGAAACTTTAGTGCAACAGAGTACAGAGAGAACTAGAAAGTTTACATGCAGTTAACTGGTGTTCACTGTTGGTTTACAGATGTGATGGAAATTAAAGGAGAGTTAAAAGTAAATCCTAGTTCTGTATGTGGGTAAGTATGTTCAATGAAGTGTCTTTTCTACACCTATAAAAATCTAGTGAGTAAATGTGGCAGATGATTAAGACATGTCACTGTTGACATTACAGCTCTCAGTTTATAGAACAGCTGTGGACTCATATGCAGTGTATAGGATGCCAGTTTCTTGACTCTGTGATTGTAGATAAAAGCAAAAAAGCAATTGCTATTTAGTGTGTTAAAGTAGCCTGCCAGCTCCATATTAAAGAATTGAGAGAAGTTCCTTGAGGGCAGCAAATGGGCTTCATAGAGTACCTCGTCCCTTTTCTTGCCATTCGGATCTTGCTGGGCAAAATAATTGTACGTGGTATGAAAAATAATGTGTACCTTGAAAGACCGTGGGAAATTATGAGTTAACTTTGAAGGTACTCTGCTTTGTTGAAGCCACACATCTGGCAATTATTGTGCCTATGGAAATGAATCACCCAGATGAATCATTTGCATCTTTTCCTGATTTCAAGGGGTTACTCCTGAGCCCTGCTCAATCCATTGATTTCAGTGGGAATTCTGCTCTCCACAGAAACAAGCCCAGAGGAGTTAAAGACAAAAAATTAAGTAGCTTCTGTTACATAAAGCTTAGTAAAATTATTTACATTGTAGATTGTAGTTCTTTGACTATGCAGTTCAGATCTTGAAAATTCCTCTCGCACACGTAAAACTGTCGGACAACCTGGCACATTTTAACATGACCATTAAATTTGAGTGCCAGCGGTTGTACAAGTTAGGGGAGAAGGGCACTGACCAATCTTTTCTGAGCAAGATTACGCAGCACTTAGATCAAACCACCCTGAGTGGTAACTGCATGATTTTTTTTTTTTCTTGAGGAAAAGAGGGTGAATTCTTCCCACTTAAAACCCACTTTGTTTTGTTTCACATACAATACTGGTTGCTTTAGCTATGTGATGTTAGCCAAGAGCACACATTTGGTCTGGGTGTACTGCATGGTCCCTGTGCAGTGTGCTCTAGCATATCTGTGAGTGGAGGCTGCATGCGGATGCGAATCACATCAAGTGCTAGGTGAAGCCTTTTATGCTGAGCTGTGGTAAGTCTAGAGCCCCTTTCATGCTCATTCCCTGCTATGACCGAGGAACATGATCCTCACTATGTAAACGAGGCCTACCTTTACCCCAGTGGTGTGCAAACTGGGAGGGGAGCAAGAGGTTCTCTGGTGGTGTGTGAAGAAACTGGGATCCCGTGGGTACAACAGGGCCCGCTACCATAAGATCAGGAGCAACATAAAAATAGAGGGGTATTGTGGGGTGGGATGGGAGCGGGATTTAAAAAAAGAGTCCTTCTGTGCTGCAAACAACATGAATGCCCTGGCCAGCAGCTGCTGCTATCTGGCTACCCAGCTCTGAAGGTAGTGCCGCAAATGCCCTTACATCTGTGCTGCTCCTGTCAAATATAGATAATAATACTTACCCTCCTATTTTTTGGAGTGTTGTGATGATTAATTACTTAATGTCTGTCCATTAATTAGTTAATTGGTCCAATTTATCTTCCAGGAAAGAGAGACTTTATTTATTTATTTATTTAATTTGCCTTCTGCAAATGTGGAGAATGGGGAAGAGAGTTTTTGATTAACATCAGGAAAGCTTTCCTCCTTTTATTTCTGGATTGGCATAAGCTAATCTGAAGTTTGCTTCAGAGCTAAGAAGCAGGAATGGGGTCAAAGTGGTTTTACTAATATCTGCTTTATTTTATGTTTGGACTGATCTGTATAATGAACTTACATTCAGAATAAGGTCAGTATTAAGCACATATATTTCCCATATTTACATTAACTTTACCTCGGTACAGATATGAAATTTTACATGATAGGTTCTGCTTTCTTTTGTATAAAAAATGTCCAGCCTCTTCTTTTAGTTCTCTTCTTTAAAGCAATTATCTCAAACTTGTAAACACCACTCACTATTCCTTTTTATCCACGTATCAAAATATATCAAAAAGACAATTTGGGAGGATCTGTGTAGTGAGGTGAAACTACCACTATAATGGTTAAGTGAAAGTGTAGTTTTCTGGGTTAAAAAAAAACCCCTATGACTGAGGGTCAAGAGATCTGGTACTTTTTAAAACCTAAAATGTAGGGCAGCACTAGTCTGAGGTTTGCCCTTCCAACAGAAGAAGTGAAGAGGACTCATAAACTGAGTTGCAAGACTGGAGCCAGATTACAGCAGACCCAATACTACTTGCTTTGATACAAAACCTGAGAGATGGAAAGGGTGCAAAAGTAGCCAATAAACCCATTGTACTCCCCTGATTTTATGGGCTGCCAGGGACTGATTTGGCTGCCAGCACAACTTTAGAATAGTCACAGGATTGCCCTAACGGAGCTAGTTTAGCATAGCCCCTAAGAGTGGTTATGCTAGTTAGGAATCACCAGAGCGCAACACTCTGTGGACATGTCCCCTCCTTCCCCACACCTTGGCCTTCCTATATAACTCTTTGGCCTTCCTATATAGGGCAATTTCACAACCACTTTGTGCCAGTGAAGCATTGCAGGATCTGGCCCCATATGTTTAAATTTATTGCTGGGTTACTAAATCACTTGAAAAGAGAATTCACTTGTTGAGCTTTATTTGTATCATGTGTCCATGGACAGATGATCACATAGCGAAAGAAAGAACTGAAGAGATACCATCATCACGGTGGGTATAGGAAATATACTTTCAGAGATTATATAATGCTTCAGATTTCCATTCCACTCTGATTTCCCAAGCACCGTTAACACTGAGGTGGGTCATGGAGTTTAATATAGCCAAATTGGAGAGAGGTACATACCTTATTTTTTACTAGCTGAAAAGCATATCTAGTAAAAAAATCATATCTAAAAGAAAAACATGAAAATTCACCAGTAACATAAAGGTGCCACCCTAGGGAGAGAACAGCTGAATCTCTGGTACTGTGTCCTGGAAAAACAATCCCTGTTTGCTGTTGACCATTGATGTATGGCCATACCCCGTATACACACACACAAGATGGTTGTGCTAATAAAATGGTCCTGGACAGTGGCACTAATTCATTTACTAATTGGACATATATTGGTAGCTGGGATTCAGACTTTTATCAGGGTTCAATATGGTGCATATGAAGAGGTCACTGGGAATATATTTGTCTCTTGTGCATGAGGTTGTTTGCTGGAAAAAAGAGATCTTACCATCACTCAAGGAAATAATACAAATCCCTGAGCTAACCCCTGCTCTTTTCTTCTCTCTCTCTCTCTCTCACTCTGATTCTGTCCAAGAAAAACTGTTCTTTTCCCCCTTTCATGCTTTCCTTTTGGGAACACCCTTACTTGGGAAAAAGTTTGTTTTTAAGTGAAATATGAGGCAGAACTGGCTTTGCAGTTACCTTCCAAGAACAGGAGGAAGTTACAGAATTTTCTGTGTCTGAATTTGGTTGAGAAGTCAAATGGTCCAAGTCAAGTGTCCCAGTCAGATGATTAAACGGCAAGAGAGAAAGCTTGCAGTGTTAGTCAATTGGTCCAATGTGGCTGGATGTCTGATTCCCTGTGGAAAAGCCTGAAACAGCTGTTTTTATTATCCTTAACTAGAAAGTGCTAGCAGCAAATCTATAAGAATTATCCTGCATTATTAAAGAAACCTAGTGTATTTGAGTTGGAATGTAAGTTTAACAATACAGTTAATACTGTTTATCCAGATTTTTTTTCTGGGGATTTGGGACATTTGTAAATAAAAACTCACCTGTTGCATTTCAGTCCTGCCTCTAACTTCTATCCGGTGACAGCCCATGACAGATTGGCAGTAAAGTTGAATTCTTTGGGGCTCTTTGTGTAGTCTTAGCCTTCTTCTCTATTATGTGATTTTAATTAGAAATTTAATCATTTCTGAGACTACCTCTCGAGAATCTAGACAAGTTCCTTTAATAGTGAAGCATTAGCTTGCTTAAACTGCTGCACAAAAGTAAAGCTTGGAAGCATTTCTGAAATATTTCCCTTGGTGGGCAGGAGGGATACCACAAAATAAAGATGGCAAAATAATTTCAATTATAAAGAAAGGGTAAAGTAAATTTAATGTAAAATAGACAGTGGTTTTTATTGCCTAAGTTTGCTATGGGTATTAAGCAACTTTAAAACACGATTTTTATTGCTGTTAACTTTTCAAATTGTAGGAAAGATTAGACTCTCTCTCTCTCTCTCTCTCTCTCTCTCTCTCTACTGTAAACTGCAGTTGTCAAAAAACCAAAGTATTGGAGGTTTAGGGTTTTCCATAACTTAGAATACAATCATCTTATTTTAAAAATGAAAATGTTCAGCTTGCGACAACTTACAACGTAGCATTTCTAATGTTTTTTAAACAGCTATTAATGTAGTCAAGCTGTGTTTTTTCTTCTTCTGTGTGTAATCATCTGCTCAGTGGTGCACTCTATAACTAGTAGCCGGAGACAGAGGAGTGGCCTGCTGTGATTGATGGGGCGAGGCCTAGCAAACTGAAAGAGTCCCATCTGGATTAGGTTTTGGGAGCAGTCAGATGTTGAGTGGGAGGTCAGTAAGGCTTGCATTAGCTCCCCCTCCTTCAACACCCCTATCATCCACACTCATACACACATTACACAGCTCACACGCCCTCATCCATAATTGATACTTGCTTTGGGCAGATGCTGCATGGCCTGGGACTAGAGCAGCTGCTAAGTTTATGGAGGATAAAGAGAGCAGGATGGTACAGCAGGTATTTTCACTTTATTTTCACTTGAAACTCTGATTTTAGTCAAGCAAGGGCATTTCTTTTATTCAACTGTACCACTGCATGAAAGCCTCTTCTAACACATATTTTGTTGCTTAAGTCATTCTGCCAGGCGAGCTACAGCAGTGATTATGTGTGTCTGCTGTGCTTGATATGTCTAACTGAGCCGTTCTTATAACCAGCAGGTTTACAGAGTAATTTTGCATTTTTCTTCTTTGTTTCCATGCCCTGAGGATATGATGCAGTTTGGCTCATTTAACTATAGTATGAGAGGCTTTCTCTGGATGTGAAATATCTCTTGCCAAAGAAACAGAACACAATAAAACTAAAATAGAATAAAACAAACAATAAACCGTTAGTTAGACTTTAAAATGTGGAAAACCTTAAAGGTTTTTAGTGAGTAAATACAGTTTTATGTTGTGAATATGTGTTTAAAAAGAAACACTGAATAAGTGATATTTTCTTTGCTCTTCTTCTTTTGTGTATAAACATGACAAGCTTGCTTTATTATGTTTTGTCATTTTTCATGCATTTTTTAATTATAAAAGCCTTTCAGAGCTGAAGAGAGAGTGATGAAAAAGAATGCTGAGATTTGAGATACTCAATAGGAATGTTTTAAAATTAGGATCTTTTGTGTTTTAAGTACAATAATCTATGGGATTTTAGAAAGCCTTCACTTGCCTATATCATACTAAGGCATTTTTTTGTTCTGGTATAGCTCAGCATTTAAGTAGAAAGCAATAAACTGGATTTTATACACTGCCACGTAAAGCATATTTTGGAGCTGAAATGTGGTTTTCATTAGATTTCAGGCCAAAACATTTAGCAGAGCCTGACTGTCTGCCTTCCTTTGTTCTTCTTTCAGCTGCCAACTACTACTTTATTCAACCACACACAAAAAAATGAACATTAAGGGGTCATTTAAACTTATATAAAAGTAAAGAGATTCAGAGTTAAGTCTGAAACTATAACTTCTGTCTACCCTCTTGTGCCTAGTTAAGAGTTCCACATTGCCTGTGTACTGTCACCCACTATTTTGAGGCTGCTCCAGTGCCTAAGATCATGGTCTAAATTAAGAATGGAGTTTCCTGTCACTTTAAGGAACATTTCATACCTTTAAAAAATAACTTAGTAGATACCATTTTTCAGTTTCATTTTGTTTTCAATACTCTCATTAAAATGTCATTTTAAAATACCCTGTTAATATGCTGTGGGGCTAGAGAATAACTTGAGATTCACAAAGTCCCATTCAAATTTAGATCAGTTTTGTGTAGTCTAGATTTGGCATTCACATTTCACAACAGTATAAGTAAGGATCTGTTAGTTTCCACTGTGATAACCTTAATATGAATTCACATCTTAAACGGTAACCAATTTGCATGTTACGTATCTTAATATTACAGAATGTGTTTAATCGTATGGGACATGCTAATGCATTATGGTAATGTTATGTGCTTTGAATATGCATATACTCATTATGGATCCAAAATGTAGAGATTATTTAGACTAAATTTTAAAACTAAAAAACCTGCACTTGTCATGGCATGTGCAGTCGCTGCTTTTAAAATCAGAACATCTCAGCATTATTATCATGATCTGCATAATTATAAATTCCTGGCTTACAACAGAATGTGTATATGTACATACACACCCACACATATAATTTCTTTATCTTACAGTGGACAACTATTTTTTTTAATTAAAACAAAAATAAGTTCAATGAAAGAATAACACCTGGGCTGATACCTGGCATGCCAAGTTTCCACTTCTTCCTGAATATATAGGGGTTATTTATATGCTGACCCTTCACTATTTCCTTACCTTTGGCTGGTGCCACTTTAATAAGGGAATCGAAATCTCAATTTAGCAAATCTAATGACTGAGGTAGAAGACTCTCAACAGTGTTAAGGTGCCTGAATTTTCATTGTGTGTATGCCATTTTATGGCAGTACTGAAGTGAAATGTTTGAAGGTGCTTGTAAGAAATCATATAAAAGCTCAGTGCTCTTAATTAAATATTAGCTGTAATTAGCACTAAGTGTGAATGGTACAGATATTAATTAGGGTCTCATGGAACTGCTGTCAGTGTTAATGAGAAACAGTCAGGGTCTCAGCAACATCTGTTTTAGAACTCAAGGTAGTATAAAAACCTTTAGTAGATCAAAAGCATCTGAACATTAGCTGTTGGTCCCTTTGTTGCCATTATTGTTCTTTTTTTAATATCTGCTGACTGTAATGCCATGTCTAACAACTGACATGAAGGAATAACTTATGGACCAGGAATGACCAGCTACTGTGCTTCAAAGCAATACAGTCAAAGTAATTTAGTAGGTAGAAGAATTTTTTATGCTGCTGCTTCCATGCTCCCTGGTTCCTATCACTAAACTCTGTCCTAAAGTATTTGATGTTTACAGTTTAAATATAGAACTTTCAACAAATAAAAAAGTTCACACTCATAGCTATTACCTGTGAAGACACATGAAGGAAGCCAATCATTGCTCAGTTTTAGTGTGCATGCTTTCTTTAGTGTGCATTTTGGCCATGTATAATTAATATTTTTCATAATAGTTAGGGAGTATTAGGTAAAGAAATTAAAAAATGAGTTTTCATTTATATATATGAATGAAGGAATGAGTAGATACATTCCTCTACTAAATCGAATATACAAGGTATTTTTCCTGTTTTTAAACCTAAATTGTTGCAAGTTTTAGTGTAAAAATACTTAACTTTTCATTTTGACTTGTACTTGTAATACTAACAATACCATTATTTTACACTTTCAAAGCACTGTACAGTCATGAAGCAATCTCACAACACAGTGCAGTATAGAACGTAAATGTTGTTGTTTCCATTTTAAAGATGATAAAGTGAGGCAGAAAGTATAAATGATTTGCCCAAGGACACACACTAAATTAGTTGAAGAGCTGGGATTCACATTCAGAAGTTTCAAACTCCTAATCCCTCATGCTTAATTCACTACAGCATATTGCCATTTAGTTAGGAAAAATATGTGTTTTCTCCTGTAATATGTAACCAAAGGCTGTTGAAATCTATAGGCTAGTGAATCCTCAAAGGTTCTGAGTTCCTGTTCTGTTCAAATGATCACTCCCATATTTAGATGCTTATTTGAATTAGCTGAAACTGGTTGGAAACCTTCTTAGTTGTGAAATTCCACAGTAATGCCTCACTATTTCAGTATTAGCCATGGCCTTTGCTGAAGCGAGCAGGTGCAAGGATTAATGAAAACAAAAAATGTGTGTGCACATGCGTGAGCGTGTTTGGTGGAATGTGGCTGAATATTTCATAATCCTCCCTTCCCTCCCTACTTTTGCACATTCAGTGGGGAATGAGGATGATCTTGACCAGCGTCTGATGGGGCATAGCTCCTGCTGGGCAAGTCAGGGGCTGGTCCCTCCCTTCCTTAGGTCCCTTTGTCTTCTGTTTGGCAGGACGTGGCGAGTTGGAGCTAATCAATTGGTGTGCCCCCTCCTGCACTTATTTATACTCTCCTGGGGCTTTCAAATGCCTCTTGCACCTGTTAGCTGTTCTCTTTCCCTCCTCTTAATTAGAGCATAGTAGCTATGATTTTTAGGATGCTGCAGGCCTCACCAATCACTTTTTTGGTACCAGGAAATAATTTTTCTCCTTGGGCCTCATTGAGGTTCAATGGGCTTTTTTCTTTTTTTTGGAGCTGGGTGAAATTTTTTCGATGAGTAGTAAATTAGCCAGAAAATACATATTTTGAGGCAACAAAACTGTAAAAGCAATTTCAAAAAAAGTTGAAAGTTAATTTTGAAACCAAATGTTTCAACTTTTGGTTTTGAAATGGTGTTTTGTTTAGAAATTGAGCTAATTTAAAATACAAAAACAAAAGAGAAAAAAAAACCATCCCAAGATGGAGCAAAAAAAAAGGGGTGGAGGGGAATTGTTTGGGGTTAAACAAAACATGTAGGTGGACCCAGAATAACACTTTTTGGTTTTCAGGGTCGTTTTTGATTCTGCCCCTGAAATTGAGCCAAGGCTTTCGAATATGTATAGCCATCCCCAATTCCTTTCTATGGTGATACTGCAGATGTACTGGTGTCCCCTGACACTGCTGTCTGTAGCATCTTGATTTAGGCATACCTTAAATAAATTCACAAGCATATTTTGTAAGAAGATTTTTTTTTCAGTGTCATAATATATTCATTATGGTCAGACCCATTTAGCCAGAGACTGTTGCAGGCATTTACGTCAAATACCTGTGATACGTTAGCATTTTTGACATCTGCTTGCTACAGTAGAATTATATCAAAGCTAAAGCTAGATCTAATTGCCCATACAAAATATAGATGCTGCCATTTGGTCTTTTAATTGTAAAGGTTTATTTTTAATACATAAATGTAAAATTATTCCTAGCAAAATAAGGCATTTTGAGTTCTTCCTTTAAAATTTTCTGACACATTACAGCGTAAAGTATTTTTAATGTTTTTCTCAAATGGATTTTAAACTGATGTATTTCTAGTCCCATATTTTTTATTTTGTGTTTCTAAGCTTGAATCTAATCATCCCATTGCATTTGTGCTCTACAACTGAAAGGATGAACTTTTACTTAATAGATTACACATTAAATGAGTGATGAACATCTGAGAGAGTAGCATTTTAGTACAAATATTTAAAACTGAGCACAGTGGATCATCTATTTTCAAACTCTCATTTGGCTGCATCTTTTCAGAAATCTAGAAAACCATGAGGAAGAATGCACTAGGTGATAAATATACCAAGCCTCTTTCAATGCCATCAGTGTTTTGTAACTTTTGGAATGAGTGGAATTATTTACTATAACTTTTCCTTCTTAACTGCTGGTTTTAGTAAAAACATATTGGCTACATTAATTTCGTTTTAGCTAAACTATCTGTTCCCTTGACTGTATATACACTAGGGGTTTCAGTTCATGTAGTCTTACCTGGTGTTAACAATCAAATTTAAAAAAGGCCCATGTAGAAAACTACACTTTGCTTCTCTAAAGTCAGAAATATAATAGGGAGTGGCAGAGGAGGGAATTAAATCAGATGGGATACACTCTCCAGGGGAAACAAACATCCATTTAGAAATCTTGGAGAATATCCTCTTTATTTTCTAAATTATTTTTTCTTTACTTTACAGGGTAATCAGGAAGCTACAGCACCTCCTGACACAATGGCGCAGCCTTATGCATCAGCTCAGTTCGCTCCACCACAGAATGGGATCCCGGCAGAATACACAGCCCCACACCCCCATCCAGCTCCAGACTACACAGGCCAGACCACAGTTCCAGAGCACACGTTAAACATGTACCCTCCTGCTCAGACACACACTGAACAGAGTGCAGCTGACACAAATGCACAAACTGTCTCCGGCACAGCCACAGTAAGTTCAGGTTTCTTATATTTTTGAAGATGTATATCTCAAGTTATAAAAATGTGTATTGATAAAGCTCTTTCTTATGTTGCATCTAATGGTTCTAAACTTGAATTTTATTTATGGTTATTCAAAACAATATAGGGTCCAAAATAGGTTCAGTCTTTTTTCTTTGAACTTTGAGGGTATTATACTTCCACTTGTGGTGCCTCTCATCAAGCCAGCCGGTGGAGTAGTATCTGGTGGCACTTGTTTTCAAAATTCTGTTCCTTTTTGAATATCCAAACATGCAAAATTATATATGAAGAACAAATATTTAAATGGTTTTATAAGATTTAACCTGTTTAGAGCTGGGCACAACATTCATTTGAAGGAAAACAGTGAATTTGTTTTACTGATATTCCTGAACCCTTCTTATTCACTTTTCGCAAAGGTTTATTTGAATACAACTTTATTCTCAAGAATATTCGGAAAAGGGATAGTGTTGCAAATACTCATGCAAATATGTATTTTCATGTGAATATTCATCATGAGTATCTGCAACAAAAGTGCTTGTGCAGCCATCTTGAAAGCTTTTTGTGGGTTTGGAAATCATCAGACAATGGAACAGAAACAATACCATGTGGCTTAGCCACCCAGTGCATGCAAACAGCAAATTACAAATCGTGACTACTCTAAGTAATAGTATGCAAATAAATGTTAGGCTTAGATGTTAACATAAATAAAAATTGGTGTCGATTTGTGGAACTATTAAGAACTGAAAAAGGGAATCCATTTTTCAAATTTCTGTCTTTCTTGACAACTTTTTTTTAAAACTAATATATGTGTGTTAAGGGATCTAAGTCAAGGAGTGACCAATATTTGATGCTGAGCTCCCGCCCTCTGAAAATCAGACACTTTAAAGGTGTCTCCCAAGGCAAACAACCAAAAACTGAGACTCTCAAAATCATTATTCACTTTTGAAAATACTGGCTGAAATCTAAAGATTGGTTTATTAAGGTCCTGGTTTGAGGGCTATCCCTTGAATCTGAAATAGAAGGCTTGGGTTTTTTGCACCGTATTTTTTTGTGAAGGGCGCAGTTCCTTTAAATATTTCTGCCTCAAACCATGTTATCCTTTCATAATAGCTGATGCTGCTACACTTCCCCTGGTTGTAGGAAGATGAGAAAATGTCTCGTTCAGAAATTAAAACAAATGCTTCTCTGTGTATCATCCAGCAGCATCCAGAGATGCTCTAAAAATGTGCCACTGATGCCCTTCCTGTATGCCTCCAAGCATTACACAGAGACACCAATCAATGGGTTGTTCTGAGGGTATTTAAGCACCTTACCATGTTACTTCTACCATTACCTAAATATTAGTGAGAATGGAAAATAATACCATTTAGAATGAGTATGCACAGTGTATAATACGTTCTATATACTATGTACAGGAACAGAGGACTTGCCATAACACAGCAGACTACTGATCTACCTAGTTCACTGCTGTATTCTTTCTGACATTCACCAATATTAGATGCTTCTCCGGAAGATACAAAATACAGTGTCATGGACAATTATGAAAACCTACTCATGTGAGAACTTTCTTCCCAATCTCCTCAATAAGAAGCCACCTTGTGGCCCAGAGTATTAGAAGCTATATCCTTTCCAAACACAAAAGTTTTTGTCCTATTTATTATAACTGTGGATGTTCTCATTAATGTCTAGTTCTTTTGGGAATCATCCTAAACCTCTGGACTCAAAGGTATTGTGATACTTAATTCCAGTTTTAGGGTTTGTTTAATAAATGTTTCCTGTTACAGTTTTAAATTAATGAAATTCAAAGCTACCAAAACGTCTGCTTGTTCTTATATTATGGGAAAAATTAACTAGGAACATGTTATTTACTTTCTCTATTCCATTAATTAATTTATATACTTCTGTAATGTGACCTTTTTATTCACTTCTTCACTAAGCTGTTCATATACTAGTATAATGTCTTCTGTTATTTCGATCCCATTCATTAAATAGCATACCATTTTGTTTGCTGTTTTGATCACTACTACACGTTGGGCTGATCACAGTGACACCCAGCTCAATCCCTTCATGTTTGTTTCTTTGGAATTCCTGGATTTATACCATTCAGTCCTAGGATGAAATCCTGGCTGTACTGAAGTCCCTGGAAAACTTCCTATTGACATTAGTGGGGCCAAGATTTCACCTCTGGTGACCTGTGGCTTTTTAAGTGTGTTTGACTGCCTCATTTATTATCACCTCAGTCTGACAATCTCATTGTTTTTGGTAGGAAAGAGCACAGAATTGGAGTAGGTATTTCCTCAACATCCTCTGTGGAAAAGAGTGATGAAAAGAAATCATTTAGTTTGTCTTCAATGGCCTTATATTCCTCAATTACTCCCTTGAATCTGGTGTTCCAGCAGATGCAGTTGTTCCTTTGCAAGTTTCCTCCTTCTGATACAATAATAGAAATGTTATTCCTTTTTATGCCTTCGGCTATCTGCTTTTCCTAGTTCTCTTAGTCCTGCAAATGTCCAGGTTCCACTTTATTGAGTGTAAATATTTTAATTTCCTTGCTTTTGACTTAATCTTTTTGAAGAGCTACCTCTTTTTTTCTGAAATCCCCATCTAAAATGTAGTGTAACAGTGAATGTTGTTGGCACAATACCTCCATAGAGAAAGATTAACTTAATTATATTGTAATCATTGTTACTTTTTAAGGGTGGCAAATCTGGCCCTATTTAATACTTAATACAAATGCTATTTAATGTGAATTGTCTTGTTGCACTTACATCGGATCTTAGAAATTAGAGATGGAAAAAATTTATTTGGAAATGTAGGCCATCCCATATCCAAGCTGGCTTGTTGCCTACACTATCTTTTTAGTGTAATTTGGATTTCATTTAGAAACCTGTAAAAATAATATCATCCAACAATTTGTAGACAAAGTCAAAACTGTAATCAATTGACAACATATGGCATTTTATATTTGATATAGTACAAATAGAGATTTACAAGAAGTGAATTCTCTAAGGCTCTCCACTATTCAACTGAGCCTCAACGTTACTTAATTGCTTAAAAATCTCCCACAAATTTCCAGTCAAATCTTTTGTTCAAATTTGTTATGGGTATCAGCTTCTATAAACTGTTATGATCTACCTTATAAATTGTTAGCACTTTATGGCTTTCCATTGTATTTGTGAACATAGTATAAACATCATGCAAAAAGATACAAGCAGATGAAACGTTGCACCCAGGCAGAACCCCAGTGATTTCAGTGGGGTTTGTGAGGGCTTTAGGATCCACCTGTATGCATCACTTTGTGGATTGGTGTCTAACAGTACATGTTGTTTTTAATCAGAAAATGTAACATTACAAATTAATACAACGTCAGCACTGTAACTCAAAGTGATGTTCACGTCTGAAGGAAAAGATGCCTTAGCTACCAGCAAAATATTGGGGTAGTGAATTTCCGGACTTTCTAAATTCCAGGAGTAATCTGGTTGTCCACTGGAGCTTTTGGTTGGTAGCTTTCAGATATTTTTAGGTAGCTCTCAGATGTTCAGTTGTGTAATGTGCAATCTGACATGAGACCTGTTTGAAAAATTGACGAGGCTGGCTATTCACAAAGGAGTCCTAGCTGGATAAAAATGAGAGGTTTAGTAAAACAGCGATTGGAGAAGAAGCCAGTATTTGAAATGATGGTAATAATTCTAATCCGTATGCACAACTGTGTATTTAAGGCTGTGGATCTGACTGTAAATTTAAGAAGTATGTTAGTGTAATGAAAAATGACTATTACAACTGAAAACAATGTTAATAAAATATCAGAAAGATTCCATGGGGATTTTTGAAACTGCTGAAAAGAAATGCCTTCTATCACCCCTGCAAGAAGTGATCCATACCAAACTTAAAAACATTCTCTCTAAATTAGTCGTCCTGATGGCTTTCTCAGTGCATCAAACCTTCTCTCTTTTTGTCTACCAGAGTCTCAACCTTTGGGGCTGGGGCTGACTTCACTTTGTGTCTTGTACAGCCCCAAGTATAATAATGTTAATATTGTTAGTATTTGATGTAGGACAGTGAAATTTATTTTGGGTCATTTTATCAGAAAATTGGGTAAAATCCTGACCCCACTCCCATGGCAACACTCCCATTGACTTAAATGGGCCAGGATTTCACTCATCAACTTTACTCCAGATTTGAAATTTCCATATATGTGATTCTAAGCACTAGTGCAACAGTAAGTTTAAAGGCTTGGTCCATTAATGAATAAACTCTAGGGGCCTTATTTAATGTTGCCCTGCACCTTGTGGAGTCATTTACACTAGTTGTAAAGTGAGTATAAAATGCTACCAAGCCAGAATGGTGTAAGTGACTACATAAGGTACAGGATATCAGTGACTCCTGCCTTAGGAGATATGTAACATTTCCTGTATCGTTTAGATTCAGACAAATACTACACTTTTTATTTTTTTTTTCTTTTATAAAAATACAGTCTTTTTTGCCATGAGTTTTACGTTAATGGATCCTTTCCTCCTCTCCCCCTGCTCCTGCATTTTTTAGTCCCTAAATATTGTGCCCCACCTCCTTATACTCTTCCCTCTTAGAGTTTCAGTCAAAGAACGCAGATGGTAATGCACTGGTGATTTTCCTTCACTGGTTGCTCCTGACTTTCTAGCAGACTCCTAAACTAGTTTTGGCAGCCTTGAAATTGTCCTTGTTGATGAGTTGATCAGACCTGCCAGGTCAGACAGGGATGCTGTTTTCCTTAAACATAGTTTTTAATTCTGAGCAGTTTATGTATTTTTTTTCTGGTTGCCAGTAAGGCTTAAAACAGTGGAAATCCCTCTTGGTTCTCATCTCAGATTCCTTGTTAGCAAAGAAATAATAATTTCCTGAGCACAAGAAAATTAGCAAATTTTTCAGAGACACATTCCTAAGCAGGGGCCAGTCAGGTCTTCCTGGCTTCTTGCTTGAATTTCCACTTTGTAATTCAGAAGTTTTAACTCATTTCAGGGCGCCTAATCTTGCAGTGATCATTCATACAAATGGGCCTTACTTACTGAGCATAGTCCCACTGGCTTCAGTTGGCATACTCATGGGACTATGGGTCACAGGATTGGGCCAAAAAGTATATTTTCCCATATGATGGGGTGTATACACCCTACGCTGTAGCCACCAGGAAGGGGTTAATAAATGGGTTATTTACCTGACTAGCTGTGACTAACAGACCGATTAACCACAGTTGGGATAAAAGGCTGCAGCTCAATTAGAGGAAGACAGCTACCAGAGTGTGTATATCTACATTTCAGTTCGGAGCAAGCCTCCCAGGCCAGGTCAGCTACAGCTCATGTACGCATGTTAAAAAGAATTGTGTGGATGTTGCAATGCTGGTGGAGGCTCGGGTTAGCCACCCAATCCATATTTTTTGTTTTGTTTTGTTTATATGGGCAAACAAATTCTATTCTTGGAGAGGTGGATCACACTCTGAGTCATATTTGTTGGGCCAAAGTGCTCGTGGGTCCATTTGCATGGCTTGGATTGACTTTGGTGGGAGTCATCTAAGGGCATAATCTGGATCTAATTCTGCCTGTGTGATACAGTGGACACTAGTAAAATCATTTACTGCTTAAATGTGTTTACTGGAGTTCCGCAATATTTCTCATTCTAAATATCAGGAACGTCTCAGTAGAAATATATACCATAGCAAGGTAAGCGTTATGACGCTGCACTCCATGATGTTTTATGGAAATGTGCTTATGAGTCTGAATATAATGTGATTGGAATATGCTTTATGCAAAAGGTCTCTTGTAAGGTATCATTACAAAGCATATAATCTTCTGAGTGTGTTCATCCTATCTGTATGCATGTATCATTCTTGTATCTGAAGCTAGAAATATAAAGCATAACTCTGAGGGCCAACTGTAATTATGCAAAGTGTGGGCAATTGATGGTGGTTTAGAATCTCGATAGCTCCCATTGACTAGGACAACTGGTTGTAAATAGTCTGTTTACTTGCAAACCTTCCTGAGGGTGCATGCAGGCCAGCCCTGGAAGAATGGAGCCTGGGGTCTCACAGGACGTGACCATGTCACCTGATACTGGAATCCATCTTAAACCTGGTGCTTTTTCATTTAGAAGGAGGGGTGGGGACCCAGAAAGACAAAAGATTCCCCCTTGTGCCAAAGTGAGCTGAGTAAAACAGATTTATTTGGGGCTTGGATCCCATTGGGAACTGGGTGTCTGGGTTCTGGAGATAGGTGACCTGCTGAGCAGTTTTTGGTTAAAGTCTGCAGCTTTGGGGGCATGGACCAGACCTGAGTCTGTGTTTCAGCAGGCTAGCGTGTCTGGTTCAACAAGGCAGGGTTTTGGAATCCCAGGCTGGAAGGAAAACAGGCTCAGAGGTAATTTCAGCACGTCAGGTGATAGTCCCAAGGGGGTCTATGTGACCAAACCTGTCACAGAGGCATAGTCTAACAGGATCTGTGCACAACTGATTTCTTTGAGACACTGGTAGTGATTTTAAGTGAATTTTAAGGGTCGTGGCTGGAGAACAGATAAAGTGGTTATTGGTTTGTTATTTTCTGTTTGTTTGTTTGTTTTGGGTGCGGAAAATAAACACAAGAAAGCAGGAAAATGACTACCAGTGAGGCAGTTACAAAACTAGAGCTGGCCAGATTGGAAGCGGAAGAGAAGGCAAAGGACCGCGAGTTTCAAATGTGGCAGGCAGAAATGAGGCTCAAAGAAGCAGCTGCGGCCAGGGAAACCATGGAGGCAGAAGCAGCCAGACAAAGGGCTGCACACCAGCAAGCCTTGGACTTAAAAGACAAAGAAATTGAGGCCCAGATTGCGACCCAGAAGCATGAACTGGTTGTAATGGAGTGGAAGAGACAAAACCCTTCAGCAGCTGGCTCCACTTCCCCAAAAATCCACAAACAGGAATAGTTATGCTTGCAATATGATGAATCCAGTGATATTGCTGAATATTTCATCACCTTTGAGAAACTGTGCACTCTCCATGCGAATCCTGAGGATCAAAAAATGATCACTTTGGTTGCAAAATTGACTGGGAGAGCTCTGGATATATTGAATAAGATGCCTATTGCTGATGCGTCAAACTATGGTAAATTTAAGGAACTGGTTTTGAAACAGTTCCAGATTACACCTGAAACCTACAAGGTAAAATTTAGGAGTCTTAAGAGGGGATTAAGTAATGTGGCCTATGTAAATGAAATGAGAGATTTGTTAGACAAGTGGGTGAGGGAAAAAATGCATTACGAGCCTTGAAGGAATGTGTGATTTGGTTACTCAGGAACAGTTCCTGAATATGTGCAGTGATGATGTAAAACAGTATTTGTGGGACAAAAAGGTGGCTGCAGTGGGTGAATTAGCTGGATTTGCAGACTCTTATGAGCAATCTCAAGTTGCAATTAAACATAAACCACTGGCCGAGGGGTGCAGGGTTGGGGGAAAGCAGAATCACCGTTTTACCCCTGGATAAAAGGAGGCTGGGCGTTCACCTTCCCATTCCCCTGTTACTCGTCCCCAGTCTCCTGTACAAGTGGAGGAGCCCAGAAGGTGGTGCTACCATTGTAAGTCCACTGAGCACCTGAGGAATAAATGGTCTTGGCTGAGTGGAAACAGGCACCAGGTAACACCTGAAGCTGCTGCATCTCAGAGCACAGGGTTTAGCACAGGCTACTACTGCTTACCACACAGGTTTCAGAGTAGCAGCCGTGTTAGTCTGGATCCGCAAAAAGAAAAGGAGGACTTGTGGCACCTTAGAGACTAACAAATTTATTTGAGCATAAGCTTTCGTGAGCTACAGATTTATATACATAGAGAACATGAAACAATGGGTGTTACCATACACACTGTAATGAGAGTGATCACTTAAGGTGAGCTATTACCAGCGGGAGAGCGGGGTGGAGGGGACCTTTTGTAGTGATAATCAAGGTGGGCCATTTCCAGCAGTTGACAAGAATGTCTGAGGAACGGTGGGGGGTGGAATAAAAATGGGGAAATAGTTTTACTTTGTGTAATGACCCATCCACTCCCAGTCTCTATTCAAGCCTAAGTTAATTGTATCCAGTTTGCAAATTAATTCCAATTCAGCAGTCTCTCGTTGGAGTCTGTTTTGGAAGTTTTTGGTTTTTTTTTGAAGAATTGCAACTTTTAGGTCTGTAATCGAGTGACCAAAGAGATGGAAGTGTTCTCCAACTGCCCCCCAACCTGAAGCAAATACTCACCAGCAACCACACCCCACACAACAGAACCACTAACCCAGGAACCTATCCTTGAAACAAAGCGCTTTGCCAACAGTGTCCACATATCTATTCAGGGGACACCATCATAGGGCCTAATCACATCAGCCACACTATCAGAGGCTCGTTCACCTGCACATCTACCAATGTGATATATGCCATCGTGTGCCAGCAATGCCCCTCTGCCATGTACATTGGTCAAACTGGACAGTCTCTACGTAAAAGAATAAATGGACACAAATCAGATGTCAAGAATTATAACATTCAAAAACCAGTTGGAGAACACTTCAATCTCTTTGGTCACTCGATTACAGACCTAAAAGTTGCAATTCTTCAACAAAAAAACTTCCAAAACAGACTCCAACGAGAGACTGCTGAATTGGAATTAATTTGCAAACTGGATACAATTAACTTAGGCTTGAATAGAGACTGGGAGTAGATGGGTCATTACACAAAGTAAAACTATTTCCCCATGTTTATTCCACCTCCCACTGTTCCTCTGTCGTTCTTGTCAACTGCTGGAAATGGCCCACCTTGATTATCACTACAAAAGGTTCCCCCCCCTTGCAGATAACAGCTCACCTTAAGTGATCACTCTTGTTACAGTGTGTATGGTAACACCCATTGTTTCATGTTCTCTGTGTATATAAATCTCCCCACTGTATTTTCCACTGAATGCATCCGATGAAGTGAGCTGTGGCTCACGAAAGCTTATGCTCAAATAAATTTGTTAGTCTCTAAGGTGCCACAAGTCCTCCTTTTCTTTTCACACAGGATTTGTAAAGGTTGCTTCTACACAACCAAGCAGTGAGCATATGCATGCTGTTAAGTTTAATGGCAAAGTGCTCCAAGGTTGGAGGGATACTGGTGCAGAGACTTCTGTGGTCAGAATGGACCTGATCCATGGGAAGGATTTGTTACTAGGAAAAATGGCAGCGTTAGAATTGGTGGGAGGTTACAAAGTCCTTACACCTTTAGCTAAGGTACACCTAGAAATTGGTGATTTGCAGGCTGAACTAACTGTTGTAGCGGTGGCACACAATTTTGCACCGTTCCTACTGGGGAATGGTGTTTTTTTTGTTTTTTTTTTTTGATGTGGTAGAATCTGTCCCAGGGTTTGTTAGCAGAAGAAGGAAACTTGTGCTGAAAACCCCAGAGGGGAGGGTGAAGTCACATGTGCTGCTGGGGAAATAGGAAACTGTCTCTCTCATTCCTTGTTACCAGTGGAAAATGGGCCGTTGGGGGCAGGGATGGTCATAACCAGTTCTTGTAGCCCCAGGGCTCAAGGCAAGTCCCTGTGGGAAGGGCTGGATATAGCCAGCTCCTGTCCTGTGATCATCTCCCTGGGGGAGGGGGATGGTCCACCTTGTAACAGGGAGGCCTTCCCAGCTGCTGACTGCCAGGAAGTTGTAGTTCAACGGGGGACAGGCCTGACCCTAGGGTGCACAGAGACATGTATCCCAGAGATGGAAGTTGGGGTCCTGATGACTGCTGCCGTGGGAACAGACCTCAAGGGCTCTGTAGCTGGAAGCAAGCCCAGCCTGAGTGAAAGGGGGGATTTTGTTGGCCAGTGAAGGGTCTGTCATAGCTGGTAGCTGTGAGCCCACAGCTGGATCAGGGTCACCTTCCCTTTTGTGGGACACAGGAGTGTCTGCCTCAGAGGGGAGCCCAGAGAAGGAAGTCCAGATGGAAGGTATGGGGGAACTGGAGGGTCTGCCCACCTTTTGTAGGAAGGTTTTTCCCCAGGCGGAGATGGAAGGATCTTCATCTGAAATGCCAGACCCCTCACCTGGGAATCAGGTTTTAAGGGAAGACTGAGGGTCAAATCTCCTTGAGGGGAGAGTCCACCCAACTGACCTTTTGGGAACAGAGAGTGGGGTGACCAAGGAGATCTTACCAATCCAAAACACTCCATTAAAAGATGTTGTTCCTGCTACGCTTGTAAGAGATAAAACTGTCTCTTCAAGGCAGGAGGAAAAAAAATTTTGCATTTGGGAAACTTCACAAGCAGGTGGGGTCCAACACAAAGAGATGCCAGAGGGAGGGACCAAGGGCAGGCATGGTTGCAGTGCACCCTTTCCTTGCCAAAACCTCAAACACATGCCTGAATTGAGAGCCTTCTCCAAAGAGGCAGGAGAATCTGTGTCTGAGCAGTTTTTGGTTAAAGTCTGCAGCTTTGGGGGCGTGGACCAGACCTGGGTCTGTGTTGCAGCAGGCTAGCTTGTCTGGCTCAGCAAGGCAGGGTTCTGGAGTCCCAAGCTGGCAGGGAAAATGGGCTCAGAATTCAGTCACGTCAGGTGCCTGTCCCAAGGGGGTCTGTGTGACTGAACCCGTCACAAGCGTGAAGATTTTTTTTTTAGTGTGTGTGTGTGTGAGAGAGAGAGAGAGAGAAAGAAAGAAACACACTGCTGCAAAATTAATTTGATTCTGCATTAATGAAACCAAGGTGTCATTCTACAACCATTTTACCTTGGGCTGTGATCTCATCAGATTTCACAAGCTAAGCAGCATTTGATCAGATCTGTACTTGGATAGGAGACCTCTATGGAAAATGCAGGTGCTTCAGGAAGCAGTGTTGGTGATTCAGTGCATGGCACTTTCCCCCCTGCATCAGTTCTCAGAATCAATACTCAGCATGGTATTAGGGGATACTGTGCTGTTGGAGTTTTCAGATGAGATGTAATGCAGAGGTCCTGACCTCCTGCGATCATTAAAGAGGACATAGCACTTTTCACAAGAGAGAGAACATTAACCTCAGTGCTGTGGCCAGATTGCAACTTAGGTAATTGCATTTTTGGCTACCTAAATTCCTGCTGTGTTAGTTGGATATAGTATTTTTCCCTTCTGACCTAAACTGATGTACTATATAGTGCTGTTTGCTGTTACACTTATCCTGTTTCACCCTAGAGGTAGCTGTATTTTATTGGTGGGTGAAGCAATTCATATAGTTTGTACCTTCAGTTAATAAGGTTTGTGCTATGCTTAGAGATCTATGTGGATCAGTTGTTTCCAAACTTTAGAGGTTTCATTCCCCCTCTTTGTCTTAAATAGTCCAGACTTGTTGATCTTCCAGGCACATTGCAAAGCCCAACTGTTGGAGCAGGAATTTGGGAGAGCTAAGGATCTTTTGAGAGGTGGGGGGAGACTGATTTAATTCACAGTATGTTTCACTCATTTGTGGCAGCAGAGATGTCAGGGATCTATGGTGTGTTTGTGGGTTTCATATTGTGTTTTTAAAATTATGGGCAACATAAACCTTCTGTGGTATTGCTTTAGCTAAATACAGATAAATGAATGAATTAAATACAGAGATCGGTACTACCATGCTCTGTTTTTTCTGTGGGGTGTTCTATTTCTTTGGGGCGGGGGGGAGGAGGGGAACAGGTTGTTTAATTCTTCTTTGTCTGTTCATCTCCTGAGGGCATCCATCTCATGTCCCTTCCTGGGAGGCTCCATTTCCTATTCACCAGAAAGCAATCTGCTGCTTGAGTTTGGGGTGCCCACTGGTACCTCTGTGAGGCAGGTTTTTTATGTTCTTACAGTGGACCAGAATGTCATGGAAGAAGAGATATTAAGGGGAAATTGGGCTTGTAATCTATTCCTTCTGTTTGCAGCTTTGCCTATATACATTATTCTTGAGGCTGACTGCATTAAAAGGCCATCAGAAGAAGGAAAGGATAGGTGGCTTTTAGAAGTCACTCAGTGCTTCCCTCTGAGCTACAAGAGTATATTTGTAGTTGAGATTGGACCAACTTTTCACTGGATGGATATTCTGCTTGTGCTTCTGATGCTAGCCCACTATTTTATTGGCAGCAGATCTTGAACATATCTTCTGACTTCATGCCCCCTCTTGTGGACTGCAAATGGACAGAATTAAAAGTAAGCGTATCGTGGCTCATATTTGTATTCTCCCTATTTGGAAGACACTTGGAGCAGAAGGTAACTGTGTCTATTCTCCAAAAAGGGCTATTCAGAGGACTGTGCTTCCCCATAGGGAAAAATAATTCTACATGATATTTGAACACTTGGGCTTCTAGAATGAAGCTGCATCTTATAGATCTGATTTCCCAATGATTTGAAAAATGTATTGAATTATTTTATATCTGCTATCAATGAATGCTAAGTTTAGGCAAAATATCATTTTGGCATTGCTATATCAATTCCACACTTTGTTGTCCATATCCAGACATCTTAGCCAACAGCATACTGGATATATAATAATACTTTGAGAGCTGTTACAACAATGTTTATTTCATCTAAATCATATCCTGCTGACAATGGCTGTTGTACCAGCAGGGTGGGCTGGTTGAATCGTATTATGTATTCTATCCAGTCCCAACTGCAACTTAAACAAAATGTTCCGAGGTATGCCTGTTTCAACCCTCCAAGCATTTTTCACCCAAGCAAAGTAGTCAAAATCCGTATCTACGGAACAGTGGAGAGATCAAAACTGCCATCACAAATGGATAGCATAATATCATGCTAGTATGGGAAGCCACTGTAACAGCTTGGGATCATACTATCTATTACTTCTGAGGGGCTTCCTTGCTGAGAATACTGTATGTAAACTTTGTAACTAAGCCCTCATGTATATTTCCTTGCTTATGCTAAAGAATAGCAGTAACATAGTAACATCTCATCACTTGTAGGACTGGATGTGTCAGCATATGTTGTACAATTGCATCCTCACAAGTTTGACAGCAGCAGACTTTTGAAAAAACCTCCGTACCCTTTTGGGGCTCAGTTTTTATGCAGATTATGCAGGCAAAAATCTCAGTGGTGTCACTGGAGATTTTATCTGTGTCAGGAAGTAAGAATCAAGCTCTTAGTTAACCAAAATATATAATACTTTTAACAGGTCACTCGTAATTGCAAAAGCCAAAGCAAGGCTTTAAATGGACTGCCTTCTACAACCCCAAGCAGCCTTGGACCTTTTCCTATATTCCCTAATCAGAGGATTCCATTGTACAGATATGACAGTTTTCTGCAATATCCTGGACAAACCTTATTGAATTAAGTTTCAGTATCTTAGGAGTTCATTGTGTTAAAGATGCTAATATTTATGTATTATTGTGGGATTGTTCCTTAAGGGGGTGTCAGAACTAATGTCAATCCTGTGAAGTGTTATGAGCTTCAGAGATCTCTCAAAACAATGGGCCAGAAAAGATGGAACTTTTAGTCGAGTGGGTTTCCTAGCAAATACCTGGAAGGAGGAGAATGGAAGTTACCCGTTTCAAGACCCATCCTTTTTAAGCTGCACCTCAAGGGGAAACCCACTGTCTACTGATCACCTGCTACACAAGGACAGGATCAGAGGTCCAAACTGTATAAAAGAGTGACTCTCAGGTTCATGGATGCGATTGGTCTGAGCTAACAGCTGTTAGGAACTTGTGAGCACAGAAAACCCCCTTGGTGGGGTTTGAATGACTCTTCACCTGCCAGAGCCCTTGTTGGAGTCAGAGGGTGATCTCTGATAAGCAAATTAGTATGCATGTAGGTATGGATATTTTTAATATGTTTCTCTGTAATGCATTCATTTTAAGAATAAATGGGCTGTCTGGTAACTTCAGTGTGGCAATTATACTGCTTATAGTCTTTGAGGAGATGGTAAAATAGGCCTGCTTAGGCAGTTTGTCTTGTTGAGGTATTCACAGTGTAGCCAGGGTACTGTGCAGTATGGAAATACCCTGGCCTAGAGAGAGAGAGAGAGGTGTGTCTGCATGTAAGCATGCGGGCCTCACCCCTGCGGTCCCTTCTGCTGGTGTCCTGGGAATTAGCTCTACTTCCAGCCTTGGAGCACCCTCTGCAGGCCAGTGTCGTGCTTATGCTGGGCCCCCATGTCCCTCCCGGACCCCCTTGTACGCCAGGGTGTTGCACTTGCAGGGTCTCTGCTCCCTGGGGAACCCCCACTTCCTATCCCTACCTTGCCTCAGTCATAGGCTAATGCCAGTCACCAGCTAGCCCCCATGCCCTGGGGTAGACTGCAGTATAAGCAATCATCCCCAGGCAAGGCTGGGTTTGGACCTGCTGCCTCTGTCTAACCTTGGGCTGTCCCCTGCAACCCCAGTACCTGTTGGGCCTAATACTAGGTTGCAGCCTGGGGCTTTCCTGGCTGGAGCTCCCCAGCCCTGCACCAATCTAAGTACTCTGCTTAGGTCCCTGCAGCCAGGTCCCTCCCTCTCAGAAGCTAGAGACTCTTAAGCTTCTGCCCAGCAGCCCCTTTATAGGGCCAGCTGAGTCTGTTTGGGGCGTGGCCACAGCTGAGGCTGCCTCCCAATCAGCCCAGCCTAAGGCTCCCAGCCCCTCCAAGGGCTGGCTTTTAACCCTTTTGGGCCGGGAGCGGGTGACCACTGCACGCTACACTGCACAACAAAGTGATTAGTGTGGAACTGAACGACTGAGAGAGTGGGTGCCCTTGCTGGACCACAGAAGCAGAATATAGGTGCAGTTGCCCAGAATTGCAATACCTATTTTTTGCTGGGCATGCTGAAATAGCGATTTGGCTTTGCCTCTACTCAGCACTTCGATTTGTCATCTGTCAGTGGATTTTTTGGGGACCAGCAAGCAGCTATATAGCAGCATTGTTATCAGCTTTTGTGATATTGTCACAAGCCTCACCATTAGTATCCTCTTAGTGCCCAAACTTCTGTATCACTTTGATTACACAAAAGTCTCTGGTTTTAACCCCTCCATCTCAGTAAATACCTAGCACTTATGGTGTGGAAAAAAGATTGAAAATGTGCTCAAAACCAGAAGATAAATAAAAAGGCCCCAGATTTATAATTCTTAAAATAGTGTGAGTTTTAAAGTCAGACTTCTGATATTTTTAATGTTTGGGGTTGACAGTACCACATTAGTGATGTTAATGCCCAAAATAAGTGAGGGGCTGGCTTTATCAATTAAACTATGTCTCGTTGGACAAAGAGCCTGCTTCCTTTAATTGTGTTGTCTCAATCAAATTAGCTTAACATGATTGGAAAGCCCTCTTAATGCTTGTTATGAGGCAGGTGAAACTTTTAGATCAGTGTGCTGGTTAGCGTTACCAGCTCAAAATGATCTAAAAAATGTTCTGAGGACTTTTTTCAATCATGTTAAGCTCACTCTTTTTGTCTATCAGACAGGGACATAGTTACTAACACCACTTCATCCTGAAAAAGTTATTTCTGACTCCCTCTTCCCTTGTCAACACAGAATTGTTTCTCATCTCCCAAATAAAACCAACCAATTAAACAATTTAAGGCTGTTCCCTGGCTCAGTAGTGAAAGAGCTAACAATACTTGATTTCAAATCTTTTTGCTCCTTCTATTCTCCTCTACTCATTCCCAATTCTTTTCATATTTCACTGACTTTTTCTTCTCTCTGCAGTCTAAGTATCTGTGACATCCAAATGCTTTGCCATGTGTAGGGTTCTGATGTCTCGAGAAAAACATTTGAGTACTATATTCTGCTGAATAAACAAAGCACAGATTTCAAAGGGGACTTTGTTACGGTGAAATAGCTAATTACTACTTAAATTGTATTTGACCTTTCTGCATCTCTTCTTCACAATATAACATTAATTAAAATTGATCCTTATCTCTTTTTTTTTGGTGGGAGGTGAAAATTAACTCCCATTTTCACTGTATATGGGAGTAGTCCACGAGGCTCAGCTAATGATGCTTCTCCCCCTCCTTCCCCCCCCCCCGCAATAATTGTCATGCAAGTGGTAGCTGTTTGTGTACAATTTTATCAGAAGTGGACAATTTTTCATGGCAACACTTACAGTTGCAATGTAACCTGAGAAGCAATAGTGCTTTGTTTAATGGCTGGATTCAGAGGATAATATATGTGGCCTTTTAGGCCAGGTAAACCCTGGAACATCCCAGATCCTTGCTACTTGAGAGGCCAACAATTCAACAGAAAGGTCAGTAAGTCAAAGGAGCAATAATTAAATGCAACCTAACAAGGTCTGTAGCCTAAAGCTGGGGAGACAGCGATTTCCTAAAGACGACCTCTTCTCCTTCCCAGCTCTTTATGCTTGATTTCTGTTAACTTGAAATCCCTTTCCCAGGGTTGCACAGCAGATGGGTGGGGGAAAGATTGGTTTAGTGACTCATGATACATTACAACATTTTTTCCCACCAAGCATTTTTTAAAAATGTTTTTTCACTTGGTTACACCTCCAATTTCCCTCCCCCCAACAGCTGTCTTTCCCCTCTTTTTTCATCCTCCCCCCCACCAACCCCCAAGACAATCTGCTGAGGTTCCCAGAATTGAGTGTTACCATGTTATCCCTCTCAGTCCTAGCAGGTGAGAGTTTTGCTACTGCTAAGCTGGGTGACAGCTCTCTGAAACATTAGCTTGTCCGCCTTGCTAGCAAACTCTGCCAGTCCAAACCTTATCTTCCAGGTAAAAAACAGTGATCCCCAGCTCCCGAGTTCCCCAGAGATGTCTCACTGCAGGGTCCAGCCCACCTAGTGAATACTCACAAAAGTTAAGATTGTTGCTCCTTCAAAGAGATGATACACAGCAGCTCATTAATTTAACCGGAGTTTGACAAACACTCTTACTTCGGTCAGAGCACTGAATTAGTGGATAGTAAAAGTAAAACAGGTTATTTAACAAAAAGACATAAAATTAAGTGATACCAAGTATAAGGAATAAAGATAGAAAAGTTTACAAGCAAACAAAAGTAAAAACGTGCTTCTAAGACTAAAACTTAATTTCAGCACATTAGGTTTCTCACCTATACTCAATTCCTAGGGACTTCAATCCCCTTGGTTGAAGGATCCAACATTTTGTGATTCCAAGAGCTCTGGCTCCTTGTATCCTCCAAGTGATGGATACCAAAATGGCTTTCTATTTCTGCTTCAATCTCCGAAAGTTCATTGACCTTGTTACAAGAGACAGGAGGGCCTCCTGCTGCTCTTCCCTTCCTGTTGATTTCCCATCCTCCTCCTGATTCATATGTAAATAAGGCTTCCGTCATTTTGATTCTGTAATGCTTAATTTACATGGGAGACAGGTAGATAGCTACCTTCCCTCCTGTCTGGGAGATAACCTGTTTTTCCCTGTGTTTGGTCACAGATGTTAAAGCATAATATCAGTGATTATTCTCAATTCCTCATGTAATGTTAATGCACATATTTCACAGTGATATTAATTACCAATGTGTCACAGGCTTTCATCAGTGACCTCACTCTATACACTTCTATAATACAGTAATATTGTATACAATCAGTTGATTCAGTTGCTAATCGCTTGATGTTCAGATCCTGTCTTTATAGCCCAGTAAACCTTTGAAATATGTTCTTTGAAAAGTAAGCCCAGGTCTAGCTTCTCTCTCCTGCTGGGAGGTAGATGCCATAAAATTCACTGACCTAGCTTCAAGAGGAAAGAGGGCTTCCTTGGGATGCAGTCTCCATCCCCTATCGAGATTATATAGTCATCTTTCCCTTCCTTACTCTCCTGATGGCTCTGTTTACCTTGCATATAAATGTGCTTTTCTTTGCCTTTGGCCATATCTTGCCTAATTTACATCGGAAACACATTCAATTAGGTGGAAACACATTCCTTTGTCTGGAATAGGCATGGCTTAGGAACTGCTTGCTAAATACATGTTAAGAACACATTTGCAGCACATATCTGTAAAGTCCATTGTGGGTTTATTATACATACATACATCATACAATGATTTTCAGAACCAGCATGTTATCACTTTGTATATGATACCTTACATGACACCTTTTAGATATAGATTATGACAAAAGTGTGTTGGGTGTACTGACTATGTCAGGCCTGACAAGAGCTGCTGACAGAGTAGAGAACCGCCAGTAGTCCTCTGGGCCTGTGTGTGTGTGTGTGTGTGTGAGAGAGAGAAACACACACTCTCTCTCTCTCTTTCTCATTCCCTTTTATAGCACTATTTATATGTCTAACCTATGGATGGCTCACTTACTATTTTTCCTTGTCTGACATGTCCTTTCCTGTGATCAGCTAGGGAGAGTCACTTAATTCAACCATCTTCCTTTACCTCTCTAGCAATACTAGTAAGGCAATAGTCGGTGACACAAAGGCACTTCCTGGCTAACCTCAGGAATAGATCCACCCACAAATTTCCAGCAGTGTTTTACATGCCGCAGACTAGAAATGATATGGCAGATCCTAGGTGATGTCACAGACAGAAGTAAGTAGAGAACAAACTTGTCATTTCACTGGCATGTGCTCTAGTGCCAACTAGATTGGGGAGTAAGGGAAGGGGGTCCAGTCAAGATGTTGCATAGTATTTGGCTTTGTTGTGATATTTGGCATTATTTGAACAGTCACTGGGCGCTGAGAGTGACCAGCAGTCCTGAAAACGCTGGGGTGACAGTTTGTAGAAATTGCAGATGGAGAAATAAGTACAGGGCTGTTCTGTGTATGGCTGCTGAAACAAAGTGCCTTTAAACTAGAAGCACGTGCTTAATCTTCCTCTAGACATGAAACTTGCTATTAGTTGAGGATTAATAGTGTATTTAAATAGTGTTGATATGGAAAGGCCGGTCTGCATGTTGAGATCTGTGCTGCAGGCAGAGGAGGACTGGGATAGGTTTCTGCTTCCCTGCTCTCATTTGAAGATTCGCATATAACCAGGAGATTCATCCAGTCTCCCTGACTATAGGATCCGGCCCTCAGTAATGAAACCATGTATAGCTGATTCTGTAATTACAGATTAGTTACCTTTTATAGAGTGTAGGAGAGAAGGGGGACAAGTGCATTAATGATTCTAATTCTCCAATGGATTTATAATTATCAGAGTTTAATGTGGACATAACCAGACCTGAAAGGAGAGTGTTCTTTAGTATTTTATTACCCATGTTTTGTATTCCTTTGTGTACAAAAAGAATATTAGTCAATATAATACAGTAATAATACAGATACAGTAACATATTTAATTATTTTTAAAGCAGCACTTCTGAAATTGATTTTACCATCACTGCCCTGGGTCTGCCCACACTTGCCCTCTTCTTTAACATCAGGTTTAAAGTTTCATATGGTTGCTAGACCCTGTCTAAAACAATTTAATATTTTATACATGCAAGAACTAGTTTATTAAAATACACATTTACATAGGCTACTTCTGCGAAAAAGTGCGCATTGTTCTTCTCTCAAGGGGAAAGAAAAAGCCCTCTTCTATTTTTCTGTTTGTGAAACCTGTTTAATTGTACAATATAGAATAGAGTCATTAGAGTCATTAGCTCCACAAAGAGTGATAAAACGGTATCTTGACCTTGGCAGTCATGGTATGAGGCATAGTTATGTACAGTAGGTGCTTTTTGCTTACATGATAAATGTTGAATACTTAGTTAAACTGTGGTTACCACATTGTTACATGGTAAATACATTGCATTTCTTTAATAACTCATCAGAAATATGTTTTAAGAAGATATGAATATGATCCCTCCCCGCATGAATTTTAAAAGAACTGCATACATATGATGCCTCTGTTCTGTTATTCTGTCATAGGCTTTGTGCATATTTTTTCCTTTCAGTTCACTGCCTTTCTTTTCTCTTTCTCGCTTTTTTTTTTTTTTACTGCTGGGCTGCACTTTTATTTCACTGTCATTTTGTTTCATTTCTGTTTTTTTTTCTGTCACCATGCTCCTTTATTTCCTTTTATGTGTCTTCCTGCCTCTTGAATTTCCCCTTGTGTCTCTTGATTTCCCATATATTTTCTTTAATTCACTTTCCTGTACCCATCCTTTTCCATGAACCTGCAATCACAGTTATTCCCTTTAGGTTTCTTCCCTTATAAATCCAATTTATAAATTATTGGGATTTTTTTTTCTGTCTCTGAGAGTGCAAGTTACAGGGCAATTACTTTTTGGTCTAATATAGCTCTGGTTGTCTTCAGAAAGGAACATGCACTTACCCCACGATAGTATTTACAGATGTGATGGCCATTTTCTTTGCTTGTACACTGGGGATTGAACTGGAGGCCTCCACAGCTGAAAGTGTGAACTGCTACAGCGTGAGCTAAAGAACGAAGCTTCTGTAGATGGGGGCTATAACAGCTCTGTCGAGGTTCCTTCCCCACTCTGAACTCTAGGGTACAGATGAGGGGACCTGCATGAAAAACCCCCTAAGCTTATTTTTACCAGCTTAGGTTAAAACTTTCCCAAGGTACAAACTATTTTACCTTTTGTCCCGGGACTTTATTGCTGCCACCACCAAGCGTCTAACAAATATAACTGGGAAAGAGCCCACTTGGAAACGTCTTTCCCCCCAAAATCCCCTCAAGCCCTACACCCCCTTTCCTGGGGAAGGCTTGATAAAAATCCTCACCAATTTGCACAGGTGAACATAGACCCAAACCCTTGGATCTTAAGAACAATGAAAAAGCAATCAGTTCTTAAAAGAAGAATTTTAATTAAAGAAAAAGTAAAAGAATCACCTCTGTAAAATCAGGATGGTAAATACCTTACGGGGTAATCAGATTCCAAACATAGAGAATCTCTCTAGGCAAAACCTTAAGTTACAAAAAGACACAAAAATACACAAAATACATTCCATTCAGCACAACTTATTTTATCAGCCATTTAAACAAAACAGAATCCAACGCATATCTAACTAGATTGCTTATTAACTCTTTACAGGAGTTCTGACCTGCATTCCTGCTCTGGTCCCAGCAAAAGCAACACACAGACAGAGAGAACCCTTTGTTCCCCCTCCCTCCTCCCCTCCAGCTTTGAAAGTATCTTGTCTCCTCATTGGTCATTTTGGTCAGGTGCCAGCGAGGTTATCTTAGCTTCTTAATCCTTTACAGGTGAAAGGGTTTTTCCTCTGGCCAGGAGGGATTTAAAGGTGGTTAGCCTTCCCTTTATATTTATGACAAGCTCATATCCTCTGTATAATACAATTGCCAGTGGATTATACAGACATTGGGGCAAATCTTGTCCACTCCTCTGTTGGGTTATCTGTGGTCCTAACTACAGAAAAACTGAATGGAGGAGTAGGCTAAGATTCTAAGCTATCACCCTGTGGTGGCATAGAACTGTGCTCCCCAGCACTTACAACATTTTGAGAGCTGGTCAGGGAGGAAGTTTGTTGCACAACTACAGCCATTTTCATCCCCCACCACATGAAGCCATAAGGGATGCTGGAGCCCTAAGGCTGCTGTAGCAGATATAAAGTAGCTCTGCAGAGTGAAAGGAGGATTTCTTGCCCAAGACTCTGTGGAGATTCCTGACTAATTTAGGCCTCATGCTAAGACCAGCATTTGACTCATTGTATTTACCTAGTACATCTCATATAGTGTATATAAAGATTATCCTTCTTCGAGTGCTTGCTCATGTGCACTCCAATGTAGGTGTGCGCTTGCCCCAAGCACTGCTGCTGGAAAGTTTTTCCCTCTGTGGCATCCATCGGGTTGGCTCTACTGCCCCCTGGAGTCTTTCCCTCATAGTGCTGATATCTAGGGTCCCGCTGCCCCTTCAGTTCCTTCTTACTTTCCAGCCAATCCAGGGACCCCAGTCCAGAAGGTCCTACTCCATTATATCAGAGTCAAGAGCTTCCCGCTATCCATGTCAGAACAGGGATTGGTCCCTGGTGCTGTACCCAGTACCGAACAACAGGACTCTCCCCTCCGCTCGTCTTGGAACCCATCTGGGGCAGAGGAAGAAGTACCGGGACCTGTGTTGGTACAGGCGGTTTCTTCCTCCTCTTCTGACAAGGCAGTGGCAGGAACAGCTAAGACGATTACAGGGTGCACCAGGAGCTCCTGAGCAGGGTAGCCATTGCGGGTGGCCCTGCCATTGAACAATGCCATCCTGGAGTCTATAAATGCTCTATGGCAGACTCCTGCACCCCTCCAACTTACTGCTAAGAGGATGGAGAAGTAGTACTTTGTCCTTTCCAAGGGTTATGAATTTTTGTAAACTCCCTCCCACCCCAGGCTCCCTGGTTGTGTCAGCGGTGAACAAAAGGGAGAGACAGGGACATCAGGGGATGATTCCCAAGGCTAAAGATGCCAAAAACCTCAACCTTTTTGGCAGAAAGATCTACTCCACAGGTGGTCTCCAGCTGAGGATTGCCAGTCATCAGGTGTTCCTGGGCTGGTCTGATTTCAACTCCTGGAGTGCAATCGTGAAATTCAGGGAGCTCTTGCTGCAGGAGTCTAGGAGTGAGTTCTCGGCTCTAGTGGAGGAGGGGAAATTAGTGACCAAGGCATCCCTCCAGGCAGCTCTGAATGCAGCAGACTTTGCAGCCCACTCCATTGCTTCTGTGGTGGTCATGAGGTAAAGCTTGTGTCTTCAGTCTTCAGGGTTGCCCTATGAGATCCAGCGGACAATTCAGGACCTTCCATTTGAAGGTAAATCGCTCTTTTTGGAGCAGACTCGAAGCTGCGTATCTTAAAAGACCCTAGAGCCACATTTAAATCTCTGGGGCTGCATATGCCAGCCCCACCATGAAGCACTACAAGCCCCAACCATCAGTCCTCTTTTATCCACCACAGCAGAGACAGGAGTACAGCAGGAGAAGGAACAGAGGCTACAAGAGGAGGCCTCCATACTAATCCTTGTCTGACTCAGTGACTGCCCCTCTGAGACACTCGACAGGGTCTACACAGGCCTTTTGATCGGACGCCTGGGGACAACGTACCAGGGCACCGTGTGGATCTGTTCTCCCCCTATGTTGTGGCCTCCATTATTACAGATCACTGGGTTCCAATTCATTGGTTCCAATTCAGGACATCTGTAGAGCAGCGACATGGTCGTCAGTCCACATGTTTACATCACATTGTGCCATCACCTAGCAAGCTAGAGATGAGACGGGTTCGGCCGAGCAATGCTACAATCAGCATGCTTATGAACTCTGAACCCTCTACCTCCACAACTGCTTGGGAGTCATCTGCATTGGAATGGACATGAGCAAGCAAACAAAGAAGAAAAAACAGTTACTAACTTCCCATACCTGTTGTTGTTCAAGATGTGTTGCTCATGTCTATTCCAACTCCTCCCCCCAACCCTCCTCACTGTCGGAGTTAGCCAGCAAGAAAGAACTGAGGGGGCAGCGGGATGGCAGGGCCCTATATACCAGTGCTATGAGGGCGTGACTCCAGGGAGCACCAGAGCTGACCCGACGGATACCACTGAGGGATACCACGGCAGTGGTGGTTGGGGTGAGCACACACCTACATTGGAATGCACTTAAGCAACACATCTCGAAGAACAACAGTTATGGGAGGTTAGTAACCATTCCTTGCCGCTACAATTTTTATGCTTTTTGTGCATAAAAATTGTAATGGTGTAAACCTGCACCATTAGCCAAATCTCAAGTATATCTATTACAATATAACAATCACCTGTTTATTGCCAAGTAATCCTGAGTTTTCTTGCCTAATCATTTATGATCCCATCTACTGGAGGGGACACCAAAGACACAGAAGAGGTACAAAATGTATTTGTGACATTGCACTCCATATGTTTATGGAAATGAGTGCCAAGAAGAACACAGTCCTTTGGCTAAAGCAACAGGCTACAGCCTTATATCGTGTTAACTAAATTGGCTTCCATACTAACCCACTTCAGATTCTTCAGCAAAAATGCCTCACCTGGAGGCAGAGAGGGGAGACTTCAGGAGACCCTCAACTCTCCAGACTGTTGTCCCATGACCTCAGCCTCCAACATGAGGTGAACCACAAATAGCAGGCACCCGAAGCATGATATACAAACCTCGTGAGAATGGACAAGCAAGTCTGAGGAACTGCTTGCCATTGAGGGCAATTTAATTTTTCCTACTGACCTATTGGTGCAATCAAATAGATTGGCAGATGCCAAAGCATTGAATGACTCTGCCTCACAATGAGCCTTTTCCTTTGGATGGTGAGCATGGGAAGTTTGTGTTCTAGTACATTTTCATTTTCCATTAACGTGAACATTTTTTTGTCTTTTTTCTTTTCTCTTTGATCTTCTTAAAATAGTACCATATACCTACCGGGTATACGGAAGGGAAAGAGGAAAGGCAGGTTTTTTTCTATGCCGTCTTTTTGCTATTGTGGAAAGTGCAGTAGAAAGTGTCAACTGCTATTTAATTTAATAAGGATTCACATAAGTTCCAGCTGCTTCTGAATAATATCTAAATATTTGATTTGAAAACGTGTGCCAGCACAAGAATATAATGCAGTCATGATCACCCAGCTATACAGGGAGATCCAAGCTTTTTTTGTGCTAATTATGGGGTTTGCAGATGAGTCTGTAGTGAGATCTTCTGTTAACAAAACCTAGAGCACTTTAAAAAAGAATATGCAAGATAATGTTCAGATTCAGTCTATCACTGAAGTTCACAAAATAGAAGGGAAAATCAGTAAATATAGAACTACCCAGGTTAGAGAAATGCTGATAGAACTACGTATTGCTCTTTGTGGATATGTGTATGGTGTAGAAAATAATACAAAGAGCATTGTTATTTCAATGGCACTGCCATTTAAAAAGAACATTATTACCAAAAATATAATTTAGAAACCTCAAATTAGTTAAAATGTTCTGATGAATTAATTTTGACACTTAATAATCTACAGGAGAAATTGTGTATGTTTGTAATAAAGGTGTGTAAAAGTTAATAGGTTAGATTACAGTAATTTTCTCTTTAGCAGAATGCAATTATGTAAATTCCCTTGCATATTCACTTGGACTCATTATTATTGTTTGTATTGCAGAAGCATGTAGAAACCCCAGTCGTGGACCTCCTTTTGTACTAGGCAAACACATTTAAAAAAAAAAAAAAAGGTGGTCCTTACCCTAAAGAGCTAACATTAGTCTTTACTTCCTGTCCCAGAGCTTTTTGTAGTGCTGCTATGTGCAATAAAATAGCTTATTTCAGAGATGGCTGTATTTAACTGTTTGCTCAATTCTTGTGTATACATTTTCTCTCTTAAATTCCAAGAATTCCAAGTTCAAAGGCACAAAATATTTCATTACTATAAACAGCTGTTATGAGAACCAGGATAGGGACCGCTTCTCCCCTTCCCCCCATCCCCAGTTCCCCTTGGCCCCCAACTTGATTCAATCAAAATCAATGGATAAACTCTCCATGACACCCGTGGAAAAAGGATTGGGCCCTTGGACTTACTTGGAATCTACATATGAACATGATCATCATCATTTCATTTTGGCAGGCTTGCGCAGAATATTTTCCAGATTTGAGAAATACTAATATTTTGTGTGCCAGTCCTCAGTGTAAGTGGTTAAAAAAAATGTTTTCATATTGCGCTGAACTGCTAAATGATATAGAGAGAGGAACATAAAACCCAGAGAATTTCCTGCAACAAAATGTATGAAATTAAACAAAACCTTTACTTGTGGTAAATGTCCTGTGATGTTTATTTACTATGATATTACTGAAATATGTTGTGCTTTTGAATAAGTTTTAAAAAAAAAAATTCTGGAAGCATTTGAAATTGGAGCACCAACAGGCTAAAAGTTAGTGAAAATTTTTTTGGTTCTTTGAATGCTGGTCCCTCTGTGTATTTCACCACTGTGCCCAAGTCTGGAAATTCTTCAAAGCAGTGTCCATTGATCTGCACATGTGCAGTAGCTTTCCTTGTGTTCTTGACCAAAAATATAAGAAGTGGTGCAGGTCAACACCTCTCCAGGTCCTTTTTACTGTCGCATGGTCTGAGTTGGAATCTTGTCTTCTTTCAGTGCATAACCTGCAAACCCATTTTAAATCATTTGTATGTCTAGTTTAGTAGGTGTAGTTAGTATAGAGTTGTTATAGGATCGTAGTCCCTCTGCTCTCCCCCTACATCCCCCACATATTTGGGGGAAATCCTCCTTGGTCCCGGGACTGTGCCCCAAAGTTCTAGGATTCAAGAATTGCATCTCCTGCACTCGTTACTTCTCCATCAGTGACGAGCATCAACTGCCTGGGTAAAGCACACATCACTGCAGTGTGCAGTATTTGTCGATCTTTCCACCCCGAGAACTAGAGAGGCCCAAGAGCTCTGACTTTACAAGTTTCTGATGGAGGAAGCTATGAGGCCCTGCTCAGACCCAGGTCCAGGAGACTCCCTTGTACATCAGCCTCAGCCAACTAGCAATGCCCCTCCAAGCATGAGCCTTGGAGCCGAGCTTTTGCCAAAAGCCTACTCCCACAGGGCTCCCTGTGACAGTTGAGGGCACTCTTATGGACACAAGAACAGACTTTCAAGAGCCCAGTCTATAAGAAACACATTTCCTCCTTGAGCCAGTCCAGGTGAGATGTTGCATATGGAACCCATGGAACTGGATCCACTGAAGGCACCCAGGCAGGAGGGCAAAGCTCGAAAAAAGAGGGATCTGCCCGTTCCGGTGGTGATGGCAGGACTGAAATAAAAAGATAGGTGCTTGCTAGTCCGATCTATGAATGCAGGTCTGAATGCACCATCAGTACTCCCCCATTTATCCAAAGATCAACCGACTGCAATAAATATGCCAGGTCCTTCAGGTGTTTCCGCTGGAACACTTCAGACCCTGGGCTGGGCTGTACAGAGGTCTTCGTAACACCGAAGGATATATTCCTTCCCTACCCTCAGTCTCCACTCCTTTCAGGCCCTGAGCTCCTGAGAGACATTCTTACCTTGAAGGAAGAATCATTAAGCAATGTCTCAGGAGCAGCTTCATCTCCACCTACTGGGTACCTTCGCTACCAAGAAAACCATCCTCAAAATTGGAGGTGACAGAAGGCACAGGAGTGCCAACAGACAGTCAAGTGGCTATGCTTACCATCCCTCCGGATATGAACTCCGCAGGAAGAGCTATGCTGATTCACTTGGGGGGCCACCAAGACCAATAAATCCCTTCTTTTGACCCTATTGGGGCCCTTGGGACCCTATGTGAGGCGCCTGCATCCCTCTCAGGATTTGTACCACTCCTCCTCCTCTTGTCAGCCAGTTCCATCGGTGTACAAGATGGAAGAGCCAGAGCTGGTTCGGAGAGGGGCTTTCTCAACATCTGTGGATGATGGAATTACTCCATCATTGCCTTCTCTGCTATTAGTATAAGGAGCTATCACAAAGGGTTGATAATGATCTACAGATCCCACTGGAAAAGGTTCAGGATCCGCAACACTGGTTCTTGGACATTTTACGGTCACAAGGACCAACCAGAATAGCCCTCGTGCTTAATGAGGCTCACTCCACCTCAGGGCCTGGTGTTTGGATGGGTGTCAGCCATAGAACACTTATGGTCCGCCCTGTCCAGGAAATCCTTAACCAAACTAGGAAAGATTCCACTAGAGCCTGCTACCAGGCTACATTGTGGTTCTTCGCGGCCTGGGCACAATGCCACCAACATCCGCCTCATATGGTCGGCATTCCGATTATCACAGACTATCTCTTCTCTATAAAGATGTGTCAGGACTGGCCCTTAATTGTCTGTAGGTACACCTAGCAGTGATTAGTGCCTTCCTCCTGCCAGTCGAGAGAGGTTCTGTTTTTACTCTCCTGACCACTGTTTGATTTATGAAGGGACTGATCAGGACCTTTCCACCAGTCATTAAACCTACACCTCAATGGGACCTTACCGTTCACAGGTCTGCCTTTGAGCCTATGGTGACATCTGCCAGACCCACCTGTCTATGAACGTGGCGTTGTTAGTGACTGTAACTTTGGCCGGGAGAGTCAGTGAGCTAGGAGCTATGGTGGCAGACCCTCCGTATACAGTATTCCACAAAGAAAGGGTCTCCCTTAAGTTACACCCCAAATTCCTCCCCAGGATTGATTGATTGTTTTTGACTTCCATATCCATCAGTTCACTTACAAGTATTTTTCCCAAAACCCATGCCTCTTCCACATACAAGAGACTTCAGTTCCTCGATTACAGATGTGCCCTTTTGTTCTACCTCCAAAGAACCAAACACACTAGAAAATCTCAGAGACTCTTTGTTGCCATAGTAGAATAGTCTCATGGATAAGCCATATCCTCTCAGAGGATTTCTGAGTGGACATGAGGGAAACTACTGCACATGTGTGGCTCAATGGACACTGCTTTGAAGAATTTCTGGTCTCAGGTGCCTGGCACGTGTATGTACCCACATGTGCAATACAAATAGGGACCACACATCTCGAAGAGCCTCCAGCTACAGTAGGTAAGCTCCATTTTCTTCAGGTGGATACTCAGTCATTTTCAATGCTTAAAACATTGTTTGATTGATACTCACCATTACAACAATGTACTCATGTAAATTCATGTTCTCCCAAGAAATTTGCCATTGTGTTCCATGAAAACTGGTTCTTTTCTTCTGTGACAAAATAGTCTTAACCTTAGAGCCAAGACCTACAAACACAACTGAACACAGTCTTAATAATCTCTTTATTTCCTTAAAGGCATGACTCATGGAATCACTATGTTTTGTAGTAAGTGTTTAAAGACTGGCATTCATAGTTTGTACTGAGCTTTAGGATGATACAGGATGACACGATACATTATATTAGTAATCTTGTATTATGAGATTGTACCTTTAAAATATATCTGACATTTTAATCACAGTTTGTAGGTTAGCTAGGATTGTAAAGAAATATCAGTACATGCTAATTGACTGAGTTATACTCTCTAACATACACACGGACACAGATTAGCACACACAGAGATTCATATATGTGCACACTATCATAGTTATGTGGAAAAAAATAATAATTGAAGAGCAAAGAAATCTTTCTTGAACACTTGCCTTCGAGGAATCAGCAATTTTGAATATAAGGGGCCCTCGTGTCCCAATTTCTCTGTAAAGCAGTTAAGGTTACTGCACAGCTTGCTGAGATCAGCTAGCATGAGTGAAATGATACAAACAAGAAACAAAAGGACTGTCACAGTGCCATGGAGTGTGAATTATTGCTATTTTTATTCATTTGTGTGTGTTTGTGAATGAATTATTGCTATTTTTATTAATTTATTTGTGTGTTTGCCAGTAGGCATGCTCAATTTTAGACGGCTGTCTGCTCTCTCATTTTCTGAGTCTTCCCTACAATCTCTCTCTTTTTTTTTTTTTTTTAAATAAAAGAAAAACACTTAGTAGAAACAACCTCTTCCAGTGATATTTCTTTTCCCTTTCCAGGAGCAGAGCAAAGTCAACATTCTAAGCATACTGGCCTTAGGAGAAACATGTTCCAACAAAGGCCACTTTGGCTAAAACATTGACTCCACTCTGCACCTTAGGGCAGAAATATTGCTGAAAGAGCAACTGCAATTTTTGCTTTGGAGTATTCATAAAAATCCCAGAAAGGGACTTCTGTGTCTCCTACTCTACTTTGCAAACACAGAATATTTACCAGGTGGTGTTTACCTTTTGGAGGCGCTTATGCTCTGTACACCTGCCATGTAAATTGTCCTTCCCACTATTGTCAAGTATAAATATTACTTCGGTAGGCATCCTCTTTGGGTTACAACAACCTGAATCTAATCTCTGAAAAGCCCCAGTTTCTCTGAAGCCAGATATTGTGTCTGTTAAATTAACCTATTGATATAAGGTTTGCGTCTTTTCTTCATCATTGGAATATCGATTTTAGGTGCTTCAGCTACTGCTTATGTATGGTGGTTACCCTTAAAGGTGCTACCCTGTAGAATCTAGGCTGCTGTTGCCTTTATCTTATCTTGATGAAGATTCTTGTGACCTCAGCATCTCCCATACTCTGTCTTCAGTTCTCAGCAGTTTTAAAAAAATCGAGCCATGCGTTTTTCCCTATGTATTATGTAAAAAAAGATGATCATTACTTTGGTTTTAACTTTGAGTGAAAAGAACTGCCTATTTGATTAAAAATTGAGAACTGTTGAGCATGCTATTATCCATTTTCACTTTAGTCTGTTATCCATTGGCAATGAGCTAAATTCCACTCTTACATAGGCAGATTGCTATTTAAAATCAGTGGAATTGCATCTGATAAGTGGATTTGGCCCACTACTGGTTACAACCCACTAGAGACTCTTTGTACAGTTCACTATTAAATGAAGAATTAGAATAAACTTTGTACGAGTCAGGAGACCTGGGTGTGATAGGTGAGTTTATGTTCTTGTAGCCATGGCCACAAAGTGGTTTCAGAGGTATACAGTCACTTCTTGCGGAAGAAAATGTCTTATTTCAGCAATGAAGCCTCCAGCAAGTTATCAGACCAGTAGAGACAGGTTCCATTGTGTTGAACATCTGTTAAGCAGTGCTCAGTAACACGAGACAACAGCAAACACATGTAATTGAAACTACAAGTATGCACTTAGGTAGGTAGAATGACTGAAGATGGAATTTGGCTGGGATGTTGTGTTCATTACCCTTACTCTTGAGGAAAGTTGTACTGTTAATGACCTAAAGTAAGCCTAGTCACTCAGGTGGGGAAAGAATACCCAATTGTGTATTTAAGAGAGAAGATCCTGCCAATTTTGTCACTGGGGTAAAAGGTTCTGAGTACTGAGTGGGCTTGAAAAGGTTTTTTTCAGCCTTATCTCTGTAATGGTGAAGTTGCTACAGATCATAATCAGTACCATTGCTACGGATCATAATCCTTTAGCCTGGCTACAATGGATGAATGGGGAGAATGCAAAATAGCTGAGATGGATTTCAACCTTTCAGGGGTATAACATGAGTATATGATATTGTCGTACAGCTTGTTGGTGCCAATGGATTTTCCTGTCAAGAGACGTGCCAAGTTTATGAAATCTTACTATGTTTTTTCTATGTAAAGATTGTCATAGTGACTGAGGAAGAAGATGTGAAATACCATGTTATGGCCCATAGCAGGAGAGAGTAGGCAAGGTGTTATAGCTGGGGGGTCTAGAACATGATAACGGTGGGTCCAGCGTAGGGTGCTCTAAGATGGAAGACTGGGGCCTTTGTGTCACACTTGCATTCCATTCCCACTCCTAGCATCTGACCAGCAACAGAGTTGATCAGCCATGAATGTAACTAAATAACTGCTCTAAATTCCATTTGGATGTGTTAGCCCCCAAAGGCCCATTCCAGCTGCCAAGCATCACAAGTGGTGCTTGGTCACTCCCTGTTTCCTAGCTCTTCATGTCCTGGAGATTCGCTATACCAGGGAAATCTCCATGTAGCTGGTTAAATTGTCTTTCCAGCCACTCTGGTTGAGTGGTACAGAGCTAAGGGTGCGGAACTGGCCTGGAGAGTTTGTGAAGCTGGTAACCTCAAATGAAAAAGGAATGTTATTTGACCGAGGGTTTTGTGTGTGTGTGTCTGTGTGTGTGTGTGGCAGCTGACAGTGAGTCTGACGTTTAGCAAATGAACCAAGGCATAAAGAGTTTAAGTGACTTGCCCAAGGCTGTAGAAAGAGTCTGTGACAGAGCTGGATGTAACACTGCTCTCATTAGTCTAAGTCAGGTGCCTTAACTGTGAGACAGTCATCCTCTCCTAACAACAGGTCTTTAATATCTAGTGCAATTCTCATTTAGTTCATGATCTTTTGTAGTGTGTGGACCACAATGAGATTATAGTTCAAGCTAGTTGTGAGGTGAAAGTTGTATTTCCGGAGAAACCTAGAATCCTGAATTTGGGATTCAAACTAGGGAAGGCTATTTAAATACCTAGTAATGATGAAATTAAGAAAGCGAAAATGTAATGATAGTCTGTTACTGCTCTTTGAACAATTTTAAAATAAACAAGCCTTTGCAATTCACTGTAACTTTGAAAGAATATATTAAGCTACTTAGTTATATATCTTACGTTTTTATCATGCACCTAATGCCATAATATCGTGTGTGTGTGTGTGTATATATATATATAAAAGCCCTGATTCAGCAAAGTTCATAAACCGAGGCTTAAGAGCTAATGAAGTTTGTTTATATATATAATTGTGTGTGTGTGTGTTTTCACACTCCCAACTGACAAAAGTGCTAGTGTAAACATAGCCTTAGTGTAGAGGGAGGTGGGGCAATAGCTTTGCCTTCATCCTGCTCATAAGTACCCCTCTTGTGGGGGGTACTAGCCTAGCATGGTGCCTGTATTCCCTAGGGATGCTCCCTTAGCGGTATAAGTGAGGAAGCTACTTGTGTCTTCTCCTGCAGCTGTTTCACCCAGACAGGACCAATAACAATCTGACCTTCTAGTGTGGTTAGCAGTCAGAAGATAATCCTCATAGGTTAGAGATGGGATTCACTATCCATTCAATCAACTTACTTTTAGTACTTCAGGAAGTTCATAAGATCATAATGTAGCAGGACCAATCTCCTTTGTGTTCTGTGGCTGTGATTGTAGAAGAAGCAGGTTGGAGGGTAATCCCTCTCCCGATACAAGGAAAACACCACTGGGTAAAGAGATGACCCACACACATTTTTGGAGAAGAAATAAAAAGTTTGGCTCAGACTGCTGCACAATGTTCCTCTCATAGACAGGCATGGAGAGTCTTTGCTCATATGGTGTATGCTGCAGGTATGGATTTGTCATAAATTCTGTAAGAATATTTGTAATTTTAACATTCTCTCTTGGTTGCTGTAGTACTCGCTACCTTACATTTCATATTGATTTGCCAAAAAAATCCTTTGCAAGTACTGCTATATTTGTAGAATACATTCATCAGCTGTTGCTGTGTGGTAGTAGAAGAATTTGTGACTAAAATAATAATAATTATTATTATTATAATTGTAATTGTCATCACGAGGAATGTCTGTCATATCCAGTGTGCCACGTTTTGTCTTTGAATGATACATAGAACATGACAAGCATATTCCCAATTTGAAAAGATTGCTTATTATTTTATTTCAAAATTAAATCTTCACCCTGTGGTCCCCTGCTTGTTGCTGTGACCATATTTTAGTGATTCAGCTGTTTTTTTGTCAATCCTTAATATGAGTAATAGTGAAAACTTACTTGTCTCTAGTGGTAATGTTGCATATAAAAAAATATCACTTGTATAACAAAATAACTTTAAATGTAGACAAAAAGGAGTTATAACTGCTCCTAAGCTATGATAGCTAAAAGACAGTGCTGTATATTAGCTTTCAGTTTGATAAATACTTTCTTATGAGGTCATAAATACTTGAGGTACAAAAGGTTAATGTAGTGTGAAAGGCTGTAAAACACAGCAAGCAACCTGCTAGATCATAATGATGCATTAGTACCTTTCAGTATGAATGGCAGTAGCTTATAAAGTCTTTGGGCCACATTTTGTTCTCCAATTCAACAATGTAAATCCAGAATAACTCCACTGCAGAGTTACATGGGCGTAAAATGAGTGTAAATGAGAAGAGAAACAGGCCCTATGTTTATAAATAACTGTATAATTGTCATTTTCTTTAATATTTGCCTATATTGCCTATAATTTGAGTTCATATCTCACAAGTATATTTTCTGTTCTCAAATATAAACATTAAAACAAAGTGTAGTATTTATTAGCTGATGTGTCTTTCATGAGCTTTATAGATATTGATTTGTCAGATGAAATTAAGCAACAATGCATGGGTGAAGGAAAAGTGCTATACATTATATAATACAGTAATACTGTATGTGTTTGAATGGCTTTAAAAGAAAACAATGCAGTGTTAGACAAAGTGAGCATTTACCTTATGGTGATACTGACTTTATCATGATAAATAGCAATATTTTCTTGTGTTTAGAATAATGCTATAATTAAGCTACAATGGTACAATAAGCTGCAATTTTTTTTGTCCTGTTAAGGCTGGTGTTTCTGACTTGTAATGTCTAGGAATGTACAACATTCGTTTTCATACCTCAATGAGCATAAAATTTAATTCAAGCAAATTAGTTCTCCACATTTCAATATCAGAGTTAATATCTGATCAGAATAATTTTATGGTAGTTTCAATTATTCTTCTAGGTAAATGTGCTCATTTTCAATAATGTGTGATCTTATTTGGAGGCAAAATTGGACTAATTAAGGAAATTTGAAATAAAATACAAAAGCCTCCTATCTCCTGATGATTGTTTTGTTTTTAATTTTTGCACCCCTCTAGTTAACATCAACTGCTGAGCTTTTTCTTTCTTGGATGGTAGAAGGATATTCAGTGAATGGATTTAGTTTTCTTTCTTAATGATTAAAAATGATTTCGGGTTACAGTAAGTCATCAACACTGTTCGCCTAATTTGTGATGAGTAGTTAAGTCTCTTTGTATTGGGGGATTGTTTGTCTCTTCAATTTGTTTCATTTCCTGTCTACCTTTAGGACTTCCAGCACTGGTAAAGGGATTAGACAGGTGGCTCTAAATATAGGCCTCTGATAGAGTTGAGAGATGAAGGCCTGTACATTTTGGTGTGATTGTGTGGCAAGGTTTCTGTTCTCTGCGAGTTAGAAACATAACCTGATCAGGGGAGGATCCAAATTCTTATCACAGAATTTGAGCGGTTCATACCTTTTTAAATGTAATCTGTAAAGGCATATAGATTAACCACATGGTCCATCTTTAGTGAACAGGGGAGGGACCTTGGGCTCCATTGTTAATAGTTTTTAGGGAAGGAGGTAGATGAAGGGCATATACCATTATGCTGGGATTGAACAAGCTGTAATGAAGGGTGTTAGTCAAAGTTGTGGCGCGTTTTCATCACATATGGAAAAAATTGTGTACCCCTGTTTCACTCATCTTCCTGGCAAAAATGATAAACTGTTCCTCACCTTTCAGTTCCTGCATCTGCAGTTCTTTGTCTGATATCTGCTCCTGGATGTCCAGTACCAGCTCCAATTCAGCATACTGCAAATGGAACTCCTTATCTTTCCTTCCAAACCCTTCCCTTGTTGAGTCCCAGCTTCCAATTTTTTCTGCATTGTATTCAAATTTCTCATTCCCTCTCTTCAAAACAAACTCTGCCGCCAGCTACATCTCATCCCAATTGCCCTGCATCTCTGCTCATGGCCTTTGTTCAGCTCCCTTGGTTTCCATCTTCTATAAATGACTCCATGACTTCTCATGCCTGGAATGTCCTCCGTAACTCTGTGCACTATGGAGTCATAGTCTTCCTTCAAAACCCTTCTCAGATCTTGTTCCTTTTTGGTACCTGCCTTCCACCACTGCTGTCTTTCCTGAATCTGAAGTTAAACTTTAAAAAAGCAAGTAACCACAAGGTTTTGCAACAGTAAGCAGATCTCTTGATGTTTTTACTCCTATCCTTCCTCTGCCTGCTTTCCCTAACCTTTGCTTATTGTCATCTCTTGATGCATTATGTCTAATTGAGACTGTAAATTCCTCAGGGCAAAGATCTGTCATCTTATTTATCTGTAAAATTCCTTGCCCACCTCTGATGCTTTTATAAATAATAAAATCAACAGAAGTGTGTGACTTGTCACATGCTATCTGTCCTTTCCTATTAACAGATACACTTAAACTATATCTATAGGATATAAAACCCATCCTGAGGAACAAAATAGGCTATTTCATGTGAAAATATTTAGTGCCTGATTTGGTAAAAAATACAGCTGTCTTCCATGGTAAAGAAATTTGGTTAAATTTCATTTAATTGGTCCAGACATAGAGAACAAATGTTTTCTAAAATGATTAACATGAAATAAAAAAGCTAGCTAGCTTTCTGATTTGCCAAAGACACATTTGCATAATCTTTGTGGGGTTTCTTTTTTTAATTTAAGATCACATTTAATCCTACAAAGAATTCTGCAATCTTATTTTACCTCTGATACAATTAGGAGAATACAGTGTGTTCTTTACATAATAAATGCAAGTAAAGTAACAAAGTGGAATATGCATCTTGTAAAAACCTCCATAAGATCTCTGAAAATATTGTAGTTCCTAATAGATTTTGTGATATTTTATTGCATTTTTGTATAGCTGATCAAGCTATGAATCCAAATAATGAAACCCCAAAAGGCCAGTATATCATGTTAAGGATTTATTAATCATATTGTCATGCACTGCTTTGTATTACAAAGTTTGAGATTTTTATGGTCACATGAAAAGAGCATTATATATTTCCAAACCCAAAGTTGTATATAAGGTTATAAAGCTTTTTGCATCATGCTTCTGGGCAGAATTTTTATTCAGTTATTGCTATGTTATTCTCATAGACTGTATTCCATTATAAGGAACCCACAGCAGTTTAGCCATTTCTATCGCATGACTGGCTATCCATTTTAAAAGTGCATCTTCCTTTTTGTTACAATTAAATGTCTCCCTCATCTTACAGTAATCATGAATATTCATATTAGGAATATCATGGGGGAGCTTCATTAACTTAGAAAATTTGAAGAAATCAGTGGTTTATTGTCTAATTTAATACATGCACCAAAAATGTTTATTAGATGTTCTTCAAATGGTTAGGTAAGGTGAGAGGGAACTGCTAATCTCCAGCTAACAATTCATTTTGTCTCATCTGAAATGCTCACCTGACATTCTTATAGAAGAATAGTTCCTGTACTAACAAACATGTAGTCTTCATGAATTTATATAATCTCAGAATTCCAGTCATTAAAAACATATTGGTGTCATGCAAATGGCAACAGGGATTTCAACCTGTATTTACCACTTGCAGTTTCCTTTCCTTTCCAAGCTTTAAGTTTCTTTTGTTCATATGAAAAGGAGCTTGTTCGGCAATCTGTTTGCCACCCAAGTGGTCAAGAGCTGTCTGGTCTTCTGGAGCAGATTAATTACTTAGTGAGACAGAAATGAACAGACACACAGTCAAACTAAAACGTCTTACTCCTGTTCTTCTTTCTAGTATGCACACACTCATTCTTACTACCTTGAAAAAATGGATTAAATGCAAAAACGTAGTAAAATTTATAATTCACAACTGTGGCTCCATTTTCAGAACTCCACCAAAATGTGAGATTGAGGGCCTCACGTTGGGAAGTAGGTGTAAATAGATCAAAGGCAGTTGATATGAGTGTAAGGAAACATAGCTTACATTGTATTATACATGACCTCTGAATTTAATAAAAGGGAGAGGTATTATCCTCCCTGTCACTCCTACTGTCACATAATGCATAACTAGGAGTAGACTCTCCTCAGCCTACTCCTAGGATTCGGTTCACTCTTCTGAATCCTTTTGTGCCCTCTCCCCAGGAGGGGGATAGGTAGTACCAAAAAGAAGGGGCCCTCAGCCTATGAAGACCTCAGGTCTCCCCTGATTGCATAGGCATAAGGTCCATCAAGCCTTTTACTTCTGGGAACTGGCCCTTTTAACCTTTTAACTGAACTGGACACAAGTTGTGACAATTAACATCCCTATCAAGTGCTACCATCAATTACAAAATTCTTCTCCTATTTCTCCTAACTGTGCCTTCAAGATGCTTCGAGGAAGGCAAAAAAAACCCCAAAAAACAAAACCCACAAGGCCTCTGCTAATTTGGCCCCAGAGGAGAAAAAATTCCTCCCTGACCCCAAACAGGTGATCCATCAGGACCACAGCATCTGCAAAAACACAGATCCTATACTACAGTTCCAGAGAGGAGGGATGGGGGAGCTCAGATGGAGCAAGAGGCTCCCAAGGACTCAGGCTAGGGTTTAAATTAATGAAATGGAAAAGCAAGGGGCCAGTCATCTCCACTCCTCCAGCCAGCCAGCCAGCCAGTGGTGTATAGAGCCTCTGGAGGAGAAGGGTCCACCAGTGTATGACCCCCCCAGCCTTTCTTCTGAGGCTGTCCCAATCACTGCTAGTCCTATCAAGTTTCTACCTGTTGAGCTCTATGGGTGGCTTGGGGAAGAGGCAGGGGGAGGGTGTTAAAGTGGCCCTATGGTACAAGCTGACAGAACATGGTACTTATTTGCTAACAATGCAAAGACAGCATCTATTCTCCTGGGTGTCCAAGTAAATGTGAAGGGATTTTTATGCAGCAGAGTTACACTATTACCTGTGAGTTTTTTTGAGGCATTAAATTCTCCTTTGTACTAAGTCATAAAGAAGGTTCGTTCTCAATGTTGTATAGGATTTTCTGGAAAGCACATCAATATACTTAGTGCTGCTAAAACAGCCCTGCAGGATTGTCTTGAAAATTTACCTGACCAGGAATGAAACCTACTTGCCTCCTTCACCAGGATGCTGATGATCATGGAAAACTAGCAGTTCTTTACTTGCCAGTTAAATAGAAAAAAGACTCCTCCTTGGTGAGTTGATTATTTTTTGAGACTCTTCTGCAGGTCAGTGAATTCAAGGCCCCCGGAATAGGAGGTAGGGTGGGGAAGAGAGAGATGAAGAAATTCACCAAAGTGATATTCTGAGACACTGAGTTTGAGCTAAATGAGAATGCAGAACATATTTTCAAAGTATCTGGTGCCGGGCAAATTAACTAGAGAAGTGGAGAGAAAATGGACATTTCTGACCTGTGCATATAGAATGCTCTAGGATTAGAAAAAGAGTAGACATGATGTGGATAATAAGAACCTCTGTGCATAGATATGAAAAGATAGGCTAAAACACTACAAAGGTACTGTTGTTTTAGAGCAGCCACTTGAACATTTGAGGTAAAGATGACTCTTCTCCTTTGGGCAGCTTAATGTAATCACCCGTTTGAGGATTTCTTGCTTTTTCAGGTTACTGGACTAGGCTGACGGTAGGTGTAATCAATTTTTGAAATTCATGTGTCCCTAAGAAGAAGGTGAAAACCATATTCTTAGAGAATGTGGGTCTCATCCAAGCAGTCCTTGCCAGTGTGCAATTCCAGACGGATGCTAATATGCTGAAGGGTTTTATTGTGTAATGCTTGTTGTTTGTGTATAAAAAAAACAGTTTAACTGATTTTTTTCTCACTTTCAATGTTCTTGTTTAGATTAGAGTTCTACATTGAAATGTGACTCAGTAAATCGTCATTGGGGTTTACATGTTTTCTGTGTCTCAGTGATTTCCACATAAAATATGCTCAGTTAATAAATGAAAATGAGCTTCGCAGAGCTGACACAGCCAAGAAAGCAAAAGCTGGATTCTGTTTTTTTCTCATGCATCATCAACAGAATTTTTATTAACTTCCAAACAGTTAAATCTGAGCAAGCATGCTGGTGGCAATGAGACTGCAGAGGTGCAACTGATAGGGCCGGCTCTAGGTTTGCCGCCCCAAGCTCTGAGAACACAACTGCCCAAGCATTAAAAAAAAAATAAAGAGTTGGCCAGAATGCCAGCCCTGGAATTGTGCCGCCCCAAGCACGTGCTTGCTTTGCTGGTGCCTAGAGCAGGTCCTGGTAACTGAAGGCATAATCTGAAGACATTGGATTTGCACAGGTGTACCAGAGGGCATAATTTGGTCTGCAGGACCTTTGCTGTTGGTGATGATGTGCGAAAAGGAAAGACTCTACTTTAAATTGATGTTGCAGACTTGGCAATTAAAAATACCATCCCTTTTTTGGACTAACATCAGGTGTGACTCTGAAAACGCACAGGGAGCAGGCCTGTTGAGTAAGAAGGCCATTTTTTACATACATACTTTTCAGAACACCACTATACTTTAAGGATAATGGCCCCTTGGGCCAAAGATGGTTGATCATCCAATTCAATATTTTTCTCTATTTTTGGATATTTAGGGTATAGAGGCAATTATGGAACATAGAAACCCTTTCTCTGGTGGCCCTGTACTAAGACCATAAGAATACAATTTAGTATTCTGAACTGCACTCCATCCAGGCTGATATCCTGCTTTTGGCAGTGTCCGGTGTCTGATGTTTTCAAGGAATGTGAAACTCCTCCATAATGCACTTAGCCAATTGTGCAGCGCTGTAAAATAAATCCCTTACTGACTCCTGCAGGTGATTAGCATATGCCCTGAAGCATGGCATTTGATTACCCATACCTTGCATAACTACAAATTTATTAGTGGTCATGCAATTATCCAGTCCTTTTTTCGAGCTATCCCCAGTAGTTGATGTGATGACCTACTCTGTCAGTGAATTTCACATTCCAATTATATGCTGTGTCTAATAGTATTTCCTTTTATGTACTCTAAGGAAAACTGTCCATTAATTTAATCAATTTTATTGCTAAAGTCCCTACACTTTTTTGTTAAGTTGTTTATTGTTCTGCCCTGGAGGCTCTCGTATACTCCTACAGCTGTGTTAGTGTTCCTATTACTGGGGACTTGTAATCATATTTATTATATCCCATGGTTCTTTTCATCTCAGCATGCTCTTCAGAGGCTATATCTACACAGCAAAGAAAATCCTGCAGCTGGCCCATGTTAGCTGACTAGGGCTCTCTGGGCTTGGGTTGTGGGTCTGTTTCATTGTTGTATAGACTTCTGGGCTTGGGTTCAGGCTGGAGCCTGGAAGTCTATGCAATGAAATAGCCTGCAGCCCAAGCCTTGTGAGCCCCAGTTGGCTGGCATGGGCCAGCTGCGAGTTTTTCTTTGTTGTGTAGACATACCCATAATGGGGTATCCTTTAATGTCTACTAAAACTTCACTCGCTCCCCAGCGTAACCTATCTTTCCATCCTGCAGCTCAGTGGTGATAATGTCCTGTTACAACTGCAAGATAATTACATCAGCCACCTCTTACTAAACCAGTACTCTAACTTTATCCCTTTTTGGTTTTAAGTTTCCTAACATTAACATGAAAATGTCACGTTTTTTTATACCTCACAGTATGGCCTTTGTTATTAGCCCCCATTTAGTTGAGGTCACCTTTTGCTTGCAGCTATATATGTACATCTTTTCCCTCTAGTATCTTGTCAGTGTGCTCCACTATCCTGTCACATAATGTCCACTAGCAGGTCCTGCTGACACTGAGTGCAGAAAGGGAGATGCTGTCTTTGATGTCCTGACCCGAGGCAGGGGACAGGTGTTCAGGTCTCTCTTCCCCATTTCATCAACATCGAGCTGCTTTTCACAACACTGCTTCTCAATGGCAGGCACAATACCTAGGAGACTCTGTTCCCTGGGTCCTTGTGACACCCCTAGCTACAAACAGCCTTTGTCTCTTAACTTGAATGCTCTTCTGTCCTAAATATAAAGGGAAGGCTAATCACCTTTAAATCCCTCCTGGCCAGAGGAAAAACCCTTTCACCTGTAAAGGGTTAAGAAGCTAAGATAACCTCGCTGGCACCTGACCAAAATGACCAATGAGGAGACAAGATACTTTCAAAGCTGGAGGCGGGGGGGAAACAAAGGGTCCTCTCTGTCTGTGTGTTGCTTTTGCAGGAATGCAGGTCAGAACTCCTGTAAAGAGTTAATAAGCAATCTAGTTAGATATGCGTTAGATTCTGTTTTGTTTAAATGGCTGATAAAATAAGTTGTGCTGAATGGAATGTATATTCCTGTCTTTTTGTAACTTAAGGTTTTGCCTAGAGGGATTCTCTATGTTTTGAATCTGATTACCCCGTAAGGTATTTACCATCCTGACTTTACAGAGGTGATTCTTTTACTTTTTCTTTAATTAAAATTATTCTTTTAAGAACCTGATTGCTTTTCATTTTTCTTAAGATCCAAGGGTTTGGGTCTGTGTTCACCTATGCAAATTGGTGAGGATTTTTATCAAGCCTTCCCCAGGAAAGGGGGTGTAGTGCTTGGGGGGGATATTTTGCGGGAGAGACATTTCCAAGTGGGCACTTCCCTTGATATTTTTGTTAGAATCTTTGGTGGTGGCAGCATAAAGGTTCAAGGACAAAAGGTAAAAGTTTGTACCTTGGGGAAGCTTTAACCTAAGCTGGTAAGACTAAACTTAGGGGGTCTTTCATGCAGGTCCCCACATCTGTACCCCAGAGTTCAGAGTGGAGAAGGAACCTTGACATCTTCAGTGCTTTTAGCTTTCTCCTAAAACCTCATTTAAATACATTCATAATCCTGATCAAGCCAGTTGATTTCCATTTGCAGCAGTCTTGTTCCCTGATCATTGAGGCAGAGCATAACTACAAAATGTTCCCTGGTACCTAGTGTACTTCACAAATCATCTCTTCTGTGTTATCTTCTTATCTTTGCACTGTGGTTCCTTAGTCCCCCTAATTGGGCCTGCTGGTGAAACTCAGAGGATTATAGAGAGAGACAGAACTGAGGCACTGGGCATGATCCTTACATATAGTAATTTAAATTTAGCTTCCAGAATCTTGTCTTTTACAGGAACTGGCATTAGTGCAAATGATGTGCAGTAGAATTCCTACACTACATAGGTAACCAGTATCTTCACACTGGGTAGACAAATTGTCACTTACTAACTCTACTGTTTTCTCTAGAATCCACCATTTCACCAAGCTATCAGTTGCTTTAACTACATAGAGATATACCCTGGGAACTGAGAAAAGCTCAGAGCAGACCCATTCCACAAGAGGTGGCTCCATTTGAAAATGCCCAGTACCAGGAATAACCTGCTGTATAACTCCACTTCTTTTCAGCATAATGCCTCAAGAGAACCATCCTGTGGCTATCCCAAGTCCTGCATTCTTCTTGGCTCTATGCCCTTAAACCATTTCTGACTATTTCTGTTCATTGGCTTCTGAGTTTTTAAACCTACGTGAGGTCATCTGAGTGTGACCTTGCCAGCACAGCTTTATGTATGCACACACACACACCAAAAAAACAAACAAACAAACAAACAAACTTGAAGAATGATCCCAATATGCAAGAAAGAACTCACCTTGGGGCAATTATATGGTAAATGACTTTGTTTTGTACGGCTCAAAGTCTAAACACTCAGCACAGTGCTTTGTTCCTTTTAGAGAGTTAACCCCTACAATAAACTTTTTTTAAAGGGTTGAGGATTGGTTTGGGCAATCAGTGACCAATTTCAACTAATGAGGGCTCAGTGCTGAATAGCTAAAGGTAAGAAATGTCTCATAGAGGTATCTGTATTGCAATTTATGTGACACATTCATTTAGAATTGATGTGCCTATAGCTGGTATGTAATTGTACAGACTCAGTTAAAGAATAAGGAGACTGGCAGGTGTCAGGATATGTGGTTTTTCAAAAGCAAGTTGAAAATTGATCAAGGAAATATGAATTTGGAATATTGTCAGGGGTGCTGGAACCATTTTTATAGAGGGGGCGTTGATGATGGAAATCATGGAAACTGTGTTTGGTGTTTGTTATTACTGCTTCAAGCCAAGGGGTGTGGCTGCACCCGTAGCTCTGGCAGCACTCCAGTTCCAGCACCACTGAACATTTATGTGCTCTGACTGGGAAGATGAGCCCTCATCAATCCCTCTGCTTGGCAGTTAGGTGTTCAGAGTGAGGATCCTTGGTCACACATTGTGAAGGCTTTTAAGGTTCATATTTAAATTGGTTGAGAGGGAAATGTGGCATTGTTTGTGGAGGGGATATTGGATTTACCAGTCTTCACTCAAGGACAAGGGAAGTCTGGTCTAAGGCTTACAATAGCAATCAATGCCTTAGCATTGCTTTGAGGAAGGTGAAAAGTGCCATAACGCACCTCGCCAATTGTGTGGTGCCATACAGTTTCTAGCAGAGGGCCTATGAATTCTTGCTGACTTCCTGTGGTGTTCATCTGACTGTCCATATCTTTGCAAAACTGCAAATATTACTGGAACCAATCTACTTGATATCCCATTACAGATTTCTATCTACTGCCATGTGGAAGACTTTTTTAAAGGTATATAATTTAGTCGATTTGTTTTCTAAACCTTTTAAGTGTGTTGCACCTTAGCAAAGGAAAGTAAATCAATAGACTTGAAAAACAGTTCAAAAACTCTTCCTAATTTATCCAAGACCTGATGTCTATTATGTGGGCTTCCCCAGTTTTGGGTAAGATAACAGGAAGCTGATAAAGTCTTCAGGGACATTCCAATGAAAATGGTACTATAATCCGGTATTCTACGTAAAGGATAGAAAAAAATCAAATAATCAAAGCCTTCAGCATGGTTTTTATTCATAATGTTATATCTTGTTTGAAATGCTGCTTACATATTTTGTTGTAACTTGCTAAAATATGAGAGAAGCAAATAAAACCAATAACAAAGTAAATCCCGCTATTTTTCACAGTATGTCAGTGTAAACTGTGGTTTATATTTGAGCTTGAGAAATGTGCTACCCTCCCTAGAACGGAACTGCTGTTTGCAAAACCTATCTATAGCATGTCTGCCTAAAAAGGGTCAAGGTGATTTGGAGGGTATCTTTTGGGAAATCCCTTGAATACTGCTGTGGTGGACAAAGATTTCAGGAATTGGCTCATGCTAAAGCAGACAAGTAAACAAATGAAAGAGCTACAGCAGGAATCCAGGAAAGGTGCTGATCTTCTGATGGGTCAAGCAATGAAAACCTTTCATCATGTTGTCACCTTTTATTTCTTTATGTGAGCTTGCAGTGTCGCAATCAGCCATTCTCTCTCAGCATGAAACGCTGCTTTCATAAGTTCACTCAGCAGTAGGTTATGTCAACACAACGCCTACAAACAAGGACTTCACATGCATGACATAAGTCTAGTTCTCGGGGGGAAATGCTAGAAACTTGAGTTCTTTTGCATTTGCTGAGAACAAACATTCTTTATGATTTCTAGGATCAATAACCTCCCTCTCCCCCATAAATGTTTTAACTGAAGGGAAATTCATCTTCTTATAACCAAAGTATTTTCAGAGATGTACTCCTTGATGCAGTATTGTCCATTAACAATTTTTCAGTCAATCAAGTAGTACAACAAGCTTCTGCCTGTCAAGGAATATTTTCTCTCAGAGATGTCCTTTTCTGGTGTAAAGATGTAAGAATGAGTTTTATCACAGCTCACAGCCTTTTATAACATTGAGTTGTAAGGATAATAGTTACAAAAATTAATTTTTAAGTGGTTAATCTGAACACTTGAGATCAGGGATTATGTCTTGCTCCGATATTATGACACAGACAGTTGCATATGAGTGACAACAGGCAGAAGTATGATCTCATTTCTGTCAGCTGAACTTTCTTTTTTTGAGAAATTATTTGAAATGGCTTTAATAGTAACGATGGATGAGAGGGATATTTTACTAACAGATGGTGGTATCCAAGTTTCATATCTGATCTTAGATAATGAGGTTGTTGGCATTACTTGTTATCTGTGGGGAAGTTCTGAGCTCAAGGAGTAGGTTATTTCCTTTTGAGAAGGGGAACAAATCACTATCATAGGGTTAAAATATTGCATCCTACTCTGCTGTATTCACAATATGTGTAGCTCTCTCAAAGCATACCAGAGGAGAAACCGCACAGCTTATTTAATCTATTTAATCACAAACTGTAGCAGGGGTTTGTGAGGGACAGCTTTCTCTGTTGTTCATCTGCCTCAGCCCTGTTCAATTCAAATTTGTTTGCAACTGACTCTGTACGTTTCTAGAAGGGAGTGTGTGTAGTCTTACTTTTCCCAGTGCAAACGCAGACACATAGTACAAGATGACTTTGTTATTAAGAAAATTACCGGGACAAATGTGTGGGATGGGGGTGGGTATGGTGATTTATGGGCAAAAGGGGTTATTACTTCAGTGAGGTTTCTAAATACCTTTATTTTGGGTTTGGATTGTTAACTTATGTATTATTTTGGTGGTTAATTATTTGTGGTATATGCACAGCTGGTGAGCTCACAGTTTCATGGTGTGAAATTATGCTAGCTGTTCAATATATATGAAAATGATAAATCAGCTCCACTCAGGTTTTCTGCACGTGGTTTTGTATTATCCTCATTGCCCATTCTCACTTGCATGCCTATCTAGATTGTACATCATTCTTTGAAGTATGGAAACAAGAATATTTTAAGCACTGCATCATTCCTGTTAATACAGTTTTCTGGAAGAGTTATGTGTAAGTACGAGAAATGTTAGAGTACTGACGGATAGATACAATCACAGGCATCAAAACATCAATTAAAAGACTATGTATATATTGTTTAACAGAAAAATACATTACTTGAACTCACATTTATGCAGTTGTATTTTAAAATGTTTCACTGATCACACGTTCCATATTATACCCATCTAAACCTTTATCTTTCTTCACACAGAGATAAAATGAGTTAAGATCTTTGTATTAGCTTATGCTAAAGTGACGGTAGTTTACAGATGCCTCATGCACTTTTTTAAATGACATATGGAATATGTATGTTTCCTTTTCTGCTTGTGGAGCTTGATTGGAATGGATTACAGAGCAGTTCATTTATTTTTGTTGCTGTAATATTCTGTGAATGGAATCGGTGGATAGTCAGGAATGGTTATTGAATTAACTTTAGCAAATAAATTATATATTAAGGCAACTCATTATAATTCCTTCTCCCAGTGCAAGTTGCAAATACTCTGATACCAACCTGATATCCTCAACTAAACTCAGCAACTGTTCAGTGAAGCTCAGAGCTCCATTAACTGCTATCATGAATGTTATCCTGAAACTCAAACCCACTATCCATTGTCACAGATATTACCTAGATTCTGTGACAGTGCACTTAGTCTCTAAATTATTATGGGTTTGTGCATGTGTGCTCTGAGCATAGTGCTTCATATCCATCTCTGCAACATCCTGTTGCTTCCTTTATAAGAATTAGGAGACCCAGCAAGTTGGGCACTCAGTGTTATATTCAAGAGTGCCATCAAAGTTGTTGAGGATGATAGGCCGTGCTCCATATAACAGACACAACAAATATAGCTATATCCTCCTCTGGGAGTGGGCAGACAACTGGTAAGTTGCCACTTGTCCTGCAGAATAGGCAGCTTAAGAAACTAGCCCAGCTGGTCCTCCATGTCCTTGGAGCTAATGACTTCTTAATTAAGATACTGTACCAGCATATTGCATGTAAATGATCACAGTAATAGCAATGTTCTCTTCTAGTTTGTGGTACGAGTCTCCAAAATCTGCACACCTGGAAATGAGACAAATCAGCAGTAATGCTAGTGTTAATTCTCGAGCCTCAAAGCAAACCCCAGAGCTGAGCCCCCAGAGTTGTCTGTCTGAATCTGTACAACCAACCAGAAGTCCTGCTTGTACTGCCAAAGCCGAGCTCAAAGTTGGTGAGCAAAGAATGCCAAACATTAAGTCTTTTTTCATTGAGCTTGTAAACAAGATAAAACGATTTTGCCTGAGCACTCCTTTTGTTGCCGCACCAAGCCTAAAGCAAGTGACACAGCCGGGGGCAATGACCTTAAAATCAAACTTCAGATAACCAAGCACTGACAGCAGCTGGACTAGGATGATCTTCTTTACTTGCATGACCTCATGCATGAGTGCCTGTACCTTGCTGTAGCAACACGACTCACTGGTGTGGTGCCTCATACTGGTCATCTTGGGAATTAGCTCTTTCCAGCCTTCAGAGCACCCTCTGTCGGCTGCTGTCTCACCTGGCACTGGCCCCGTGTCCCTCCCGGGCACCGGTGCTCTTTACCTCAGGATTCTGCCCCAGCAGTACCCAACAATCTCTGGGTCTCCCCTCCCAGGGGAATCCCCAACCCTCTAAACCCACCTTGCCTCAGTGGCTACTGCCAGTCATCATCTAGCCCCCTTTCACTGGGGTAGACTGCAGTCTGTTATGGCTACTCATCATTGGCAAGGGGGTTGGACCAGCTGCTTCTGCCTATCCCTGGGCTGAACCTCTGCAGTACCCCTTTAGGCCTTAACAAGGCCTCAGCCTGGGGAGTTGCCAGGCTGGAGCTCCCCAGCTCCTCCTGCCCTTCCCCAGCACTGCTCTGCTTCAGGTACCCTGTGCTCCCAGGCAGCTAGGTCCTTCCCATTCCAAGGCTGGAGTGAGCCTCCTTCAGGTCCTGGCCCGGAGCCCTCTTATCAGGGCCAGCTGGGCCCTAATTGATCTGGCCACAGCTGTGGCTGCTTCCCCAATCAGCCTAGCTTGGCTGCTTTTAACCCCTGTTTTACCCCCCCCACACACACTGCACTTGCCCAGTTCATTTGCTGGGAGCTGGGACTAGCTCTCCTATCTATCTCAGTCACTGAATAGGTTAGTTTTGTGACCGTTTGTTTAGTCTTTTTCAGGGCCAGTGGGACTCCCAGCTTGAAAGCAAGCTATGTGTTTCTCACAATCATCCATCCATTGGGCCCCACTCCTTGAAAGTCATTCCCTTTCCTTCCCATTCTAGGAATGAGGACCCTGAAATGAGAACCACTGTGGGAGAGCTAGAGGAGCTGGAATTGGGGCAAGAGCCATCCCAGCGTCAATGACTGCTGGGAAAGAAGGCTGGGCTTCCCAGACAGAGGGCCTGATCCAAAGCCTATTGAAGACAAGAGGATTTTTTTCATTGATTTCACTGTGCTTTGAACCAGGGCTATAGTGAGGAACACCCATTCCAACCTGCCTTTCTTAACTCTGTATCTGAGGTCCTACTTTGCATTCAGCACTTGCTTCTGCCTCATGACATGACTGAGGCTTCATCTTCTTTCCTATGAAGAATCCTCTTCTGTCTATACAGAAGGTCAGGGCAGGCTGGCTTCAATCTTACCAATATGCATTTTTCCTAATGCTTTAACATCTCCTGGGATCACCAAAATGCACCTATACAAGCTGGGAGGAACAACATCACTTGGCTCTATGATAAACCAGAAGCATCCTTTGTAAAGCAGGTTTCTGCTGGCGTACCATGCGCTAATATCTTCTTGAAAATGGCTCTCAGGTAGTGCAAGTATAAAAAGAGAAGAGAGAAGAAAAGGTCACTTCCAACCCTGATCTTCTGTGATTCTAAGAAAAGTTTCCATAGAACTAAAACTAAAAACTGCTTTCTACAGAGTATACTTGTCATATGTCTTGCCCTTGAAACATGGTTCATACATCATTTGTAATATGGGCATTAGAGACAAATGAACAATTAATGAATCCCTTGCCAATAGGAAGGAATAGAAGGAGGAACTGCTCTTAGTCGTAATTTACACAACAGCCATTTTGATTTGTAGTCTTTAGAATAGGGACAATATGATCTTGTGGTTGGGAGAATGTCTTCTCTTACTTGGTTTCTTCTTGTTGTTCTGGACAGAACTCCCCTAAGAGATAAGGACAATTTTTTTTTTTTGCCATGGACCCAAGAGAGTTTTCACTTTATAATTTGCAGTGTTATAGCCTTATTGCTCCCAGGATTTTAGACAAGGTAGATGAGGTAGTAGTATCTAGTATTGGACCAACTTCTGTAGGTGAAGTTGGTCCAATAAAAGATATTACCTCACCCATCTTGTTTCATTTAGTAGTTCAGTTAAATGTTTTATGTAAAGGAAACAAAAGCAAAATTATGCTACTTTGACAGACTGGCACACTGAGGTAATTTGACTTTAAGTAATTTGTCAAGAGTATAGAACTCAGGGATGTAATTCTGGTCCCCTGAAGTCAATTGGGAATTTTACCACTGAATGCAATAAGACCAGTGTTTCGCTCCAGATGTTTTCAGTTGCTAGTCCTGTCTTCAGTCCGCGATATGTTACCTCTGTTAAAGCTGTAAATACACAAACTGAGCACCTAGTCATATAAATGATGGTAGAGTCTTAATCACAGCATCAACATTATAAAAACTGTTGAATTTACTCATTTACAGTGAATCCCCTATCTACAGAGCCTTGACTCTTTAGCTCAAGATATAGTAGTTCATGCTTTTTGGCCTGGAGGTTCATTGTTCAGTCCCCAGTATGTCTACCAAGATGGCAGTTGTCACATAAGCTCAGATAAGAATACCTTTTTTTTTTCCCTTCAAAATAAAATCTTAAGGTGTCCTGTGATGTGGTGGTAAAGAGGTATACATTTAACTGTGAGAAAAGAAAATAGTTTTCTTTTATAATAAAGGCAGTTAATTACCTTTTAAACTGATTTGAAAAATGTTCACCACCTGCTAATAGACTGAGAACAATGAGGCTTTAGAACCATCTTTTTTGAAAGAGAAGAGGATTTCATAAACTTAGTTTATAAACAAACACACACACCACACAACGTTCAATGACTCCAAGCCTCTACTTGAATGGAAAATGTTTATCAATTTTCTGAACCAAAGGGATATAACGTAGACATATAAAATATATCCACCCTCTTATGATGCATCTTGGCAACACATTTCCGGGCTATAAAAGATATTAAATTTATCAAAATTGACATGATTTATTAATCAATCTATCTGCATAACAAAACAGGAAAGTGACAAGCATGTTTGTATTTGTTGATGCACAGTTGGCAGTACATTTTGAAAACAATATTTTAAGACAACAGCAAACGCTGGTTTAAATTATTCTCTTGGCTCACTTTTTAATGGAAAATAACTTTTCACAATCTAGCTTCTTTCTAAATGGAGAATGTGCAATATTATCTAAGAAAAGTATGAAGTTGATTTAGAATGCATGATTTTTTTTCAGTTCTTTGTACACATTCAATAAGGTTACATTTTTGCTTAGGAGATATATATATATATATATATATTTTGCCCTGAACTTTCTCGATAGCTTTTTTATCAGGTTTACAAATCAAATCAAATAGGTATATTGCAGAGCTCTATGATATGATTTTCTGCACTTATAGCACAATGTATTGAATTATGCTTGCTCATGTACCGCTGCTGCTATTCTTTCCAGGTTGAGAGAAAATGACTGTGGGGGCTGTAAATTCACTTGGCTTCCAGCATTACTGGTTAAATCCCGAGCCCTATTCAAGCTTGGAGAAGAGACAGAGCAAGTGTTCATTACACAAATCTATTTGGTCAAAAGTACAGCTCAGTGGGTACTCAACCATTGCTCACATAATATTGTCAGCTTAATCAAATAATGTCTAGAAGACTTTAACAAGCCTTTCTCTAAGAAATAACTTGATTGGTGTAGCGGAAAGAGCTTCTCAAAAGTGTACTACTTATTTATAACCATTAATAGATTTCTACGTATACATGTATACGCACACATATGGACAGACACACAACATAGTACTAAATTTACCGAAGATTTAGAAAAAAAAATTCATTCTTTTCCTTTGTGCCTTTTCTCTACTAATGTTTTTATTGGTGATTCAAGGTAGAACATATAGCAATTCAGGGTGTCCTCTCCCTAAATTGGTGTGTGTGTAATATTGCAAAAAGTGCCAGACTGACACTACTTGAGAGAGGTCTTTTTTTTTTTTAATCTGCCGCTCAGACAAAGCATGGGCAGAGGCTTTGCAAGCTTCCCTCTTGCTAGCCTTGTCCCGTACACTGCAGCCATGAGTTTGATTTTCAGCTTATGTAGATGTAGCCCCACTAGCTTTAATATAGCTAGCGTGAGGACTCAGAAGTGTGGGTGTCGGTGCAGCCTTCAGAAACCTGCTTCACCACCTTGAATACACACTTGCTTGTACAGCTGCCACATCCTTACTGCTGCTTTTAGCAAGCTATCTAGATTAAAGGTAATGCGGGTATGTTTACCCCTACTGGGCATCTTTGCAAAGATGCCAGTTGGGATAAGGATACTTGCCTGCTAAATCTAGACTGAGGCCACCACTTATTCCACGTTGGCGAACAGACAGCCAACCTATAATATCTGGTGACTGAGGATTGCACAGAGCACCAGAGGTATTTTGCAGTGAAATAATTGCAAAGTAATTGCAATTGAAAGAGAGAGATTAGTAGGCCAGGCATAATTTAATGAAGTACAAGAAGAGAAAAAATACAACTTAGAATGGCCACTCAGCATTCCAGTGTCAGAATCATTATGGCCCAGTTTGTGTCTTCACTAATTGGTGCGGAGGGTACAAAGAGTTTCCTTTCCATCCTTCTTTGTGCCCCAGCAAGAGACCAAACACAGTTGCAGTTCTTGTGCTCAAGAAAAGCAAGGACAGCTTAATGCTAATGTCAACACTAGCTGTAAATACCACCAAAAGAGGAAAATGTGGGTGTGGGGTGAAACAATATTAGGAGGGTGCCATTTTGGCACTTTCTGCCCATAGCTACTGGAATAATTGTGAACATGTTAGGTACATATACCCTGGAAGATCCCACTGGACTGGTGCATCTATGTGTGCACACTAACACTCTTACGGGTACCATACAGCCATTTATGCAGACTCCAGGTTCCTGATTCTACACCCTACTGAATCTTGTACTGTTTTATAGCCTTGTTGATGTGTAATATATTTATAATGGGCCAAACCCATACCTAGTCTGAGTAAGGACTTTCGGATTGGGCCATGAGTTATCAAACTGAAATGTGTTTTAATTGTGAATGCAATTATCTATTGTAATGACAGTGGTTAAAAAGCAGAAAATTCATGTGGCATATGGAAAAGCTAAAGAGGAAGATATGGTTTATTCTCTTGTAAAACCTGCAATTTGGATTGAGGATACAAGTTATTTTCTGTGGCGGAACGTTAGCACGTTGAACATGTGGTGCCATTTCATTTCATTGGGCTAAATAGTGCTTTGCCACAAGTACCATGTATGAGACACTGCAATGTTGTGTTGCCCCAGGAGCAGCCTGGCCGTAGTTTGGGACTTTGAGTCACAATTTGCCTACTGGTGTCACATGGTATTGGGGCTCATATCTTAATGCTGTTTTATAGTGGTGCAGTGATGTCCCCCAGCATACTGACTTGGCTCTCCTGCCATTCACTTTGGGTACAAGTTGGGCTTGATCCAAGGATCAGCCCACTCCTGGTCTACCTATAAGGGAGCTGGAGAAGCAACTTTTCAGAGGTTGCTCTTACCCCCATAATGTGGGTTACCTGGTGCACGTGTGCAGAATGGGCTACAATTTGGCCCAGAGTTAACACTTTGTGGGGAATTTATATTAGTAACCGCAGACATGGCTCACTGGTTTTCTGGAATATATTAATTTCTGTCAAATATTTAGTCAATTAAATGATTAGTGCTAAGAAACCTATAGCAGAACCAGCAGTTATCTTATTTTACTTCCCCACTTTTCATTGTATTTCACAGCCTCTCAGTTAAAATAGGTTGGTGATAATTGGAAGTAATGCTGGTTGTGGAAGACTGATATTGGAATGACCCTGGTGTAATCTTTATACAATAAACGGAATGTGTTTTTAATTGATTTTAAGAACTTGACTACAGTGTGGGGCAGGGTGGCTCAAGAAATTGCTAATGAAATGCACATCCTTTCACTCTGAGGTCACTGGTCTGAATTTGGCCAGGTCACATGGCTTATGTGCAATGATGCGGTCTCAGTTTTTTAGTCAGTGAACAGGTGACCACATCACAATTGTTCACTACTTTGCAGCCTTAGTGGAGAGGCTCATAAATGAATGAATGGCCATGATTCTTGGATGTCGCTCTCATCTTTTGAAGTGCTCCGTAACAGGAGAAAATCTTAACACTCTGGATAAAAAAGTTTTACATTTCTAGAACTGGGTTAAATGCACTAAATTAACTGAATAATATTTTTGAAAAGGAAAAAGAACTTCCTTACAAAACACACTATGCTATTTACAGCTACCTTAGTAATGGGTCTTAATTATATATCATACCAAATATATAGATATAAAATATCATATACCAAATATCTAGTTATTCTAAAGCATATTCTGTCAATGCAGGTTTACTTATAAAAGTGCCTGGGCCAGATTCATCTGCTCTTGTTTATAACAGTCCTAAACAAATGATTGAAGAAAATGGAGTTACGCTGGGTTTACACCAGTGTATATGAGAGCAGAATTTTGTCCCATATTTCTCTAGTCTGTTTTTTTTCTTAAATGAAGTTTTAAATCTGTTCTATTACTTAAAACATTTGAATACTGTATAAATGCAACTCCCTTGGGGTGTGTGTAATTTGACCAGAACTGAGGGGAGGGGGTGTCAGGATAGCCTTGTGTAATGGTGTATTATTGCAGGGAAGAGAGGAGGAAGATAAATAAAAATAAGTTCCTGCAAAATAGGTAGAAATATCCAAAGCATTTAGCGAGCCAAAGGAAGGTGATAGCTCTTTTGTTTTGTTTTTTAAATGGATGCAACTCATTTTAACTTCAGCAGTAAAATGAAGGTTAATGTTGTCTTTCTATTATGTGTGTCATTTTACTTTCCCCTTTTGAGCGAGTATGCAATGTTATTGAATCCTTGCAAAGAGTTATGTCAGATATTCCAAAGAGGCTCTCTTTGTATCAGATGCCATATGGTTTTAGTATCCTGTTGTCATACAAAATTATTCAAAATATATCTGTTATTGTCAGTAACATATTGCCACAAATTTACATTTAAATTTGTTGATCATTTATTTTTTTATCAGAGTAGTCGTTAGGATTCTGTTTGAGACCTTTTCCACTCAGCTTATCCAGAACAGCTCGTCCCGTTGTGTGTGAGTGCTTCATTCTGTGATCCAAAACACTCAATTCAACTCTGCATTTCATCACTCAGGTTCCTTTATTTGGCATACAACAAAGCTATGCTGAGTTGATTAGACTTAAGCATAGTGGGAGGGAACAGGGTGTTGAAAACTCAAAGCCAAGGCTATTGAGTGTTCTCAAAGGGGGGAGTTGTTGGGAACACTGGGGCATGGCCACTAGGTAACTCGAGGGGATGGAAGACCACGAGTGTCGATGAAGCCCCCTCGCGCTAGGCCCCAGTGTCCTTGGCCCCCCTCCTGCCTGGAGGCACTCACAGCAGCTCTGCGTGCTAGGCCCAAGTGTCCTTGGCCCCCCCGCCTGGAGGCACACACAGCAGTTATGCTGAGAATCTGCAACAGTGAATGTTGCAGAGTCAGACTGCCTGAAACTAAGCAAGGCCAAACAGGGGAGATATGGAAGAACAATGCTGAATAAAGCAGCTTTATGTATAGTTTAACAAATGATACAGAGAATCAGGGAACTAGCTGGGAACTGGATTGGCTGGCTATATGGATACTTGGAGCAGCTTACTATTGGATAAGTATGCTGGGAAAAAGGATGTATAAAAGCCTGTGTAACTTCCTGCTTTGTTGTACAGGATTTGAGATTCAAATCTCCCTGTACCTTTTTGAAGCTTCAAATAAACTTTTTCTGCTTCTCCACCCCGTTGTGATTATTGGGTGCAGCACACCGGGTAACGAACCACTCAAGCTGTTGTTCAGCCTCTCGGCACTGGGTGCCGGCAACAAGGGCATACCACACATTCAAAGTTACACAGATAACCTCGTCCTTTTTTACTCCTGCTGGAATTCTGTGCCACTGCGCAATGCAGAATTTGCACAGAATTAATGTTCCCCTCAGAATTTTTTTTTTCATGCAGAATTTGTGATTTCCCTTCAGCACTTCCACCCATGTTTGGCACAGGCAGTGGCAGCCCAGGGCTGTCAGTGGGAGAGTGATTATATTGTGGTATTTTGACAAATAAAATGTGCAGAAATTTTAAAATATTGTGCACATAATTTTAAATTTTTTGGTGCAGAATTCCCCCAGAAGTACTTTACATTTAAACATTACATTGCATTTGCTATATGTTAAATCATACATTTTTTGATTGGCTTGGCTACTTTGCAGGAACATATCCTGATACAGCATGCTCTGTCCATGTGCTGTTTACATGGAACCTGATCTTTACATTCCAGGTCTATAGTTCTTAGCATCAGGGTGTTGCTGCTTATCTGAGGTATCACAGAAATCCGGATTCCAGCACACTGTTTGTCAAGCCCCTATTTACAACTTAATCTTCCATTCACTTTCCCAATTATGCTCACTAAGAAATGAGGCAAGTTACTTATGTTAAGGTAGGCCTATAGTAAGAAAACTATTAATATGGTCTGATACTTATCTTTATGAAAAATATTGCTAGTGTAGCCTATGTCTCTTTAATTGTGTCATTTGAGAAGCATCTTTTGTTATGTAGCTTTAGCTCTTTTAATGAGTATAAGGATACATGTATTTCCTTGTTTATAGTGCTGCTTTTATTTTCTTGTTCCCCACACTTTATGGGCAGCAAACAGTAACCCCCAACAGTCAGGCACACTTCTATTTTTTTAAAAGAATACAGTGATTAAGGTCGGGGAGAGGCCTAGAGAAAGGTGAGCTATCAAAGAACAAAAATACCATAGGATGGAGGCTTGAGATGGAGAGGGAAATATAAGTTGGCTAAGAATGATAAATTAAATGTGACATGTGAAGACACATTTCTTTGTGAAGATGTATGCATGTCCTGCATAAAGTTTCTCTCCAAATTCATCAATACCTAAATCAAATTTTACCAAGATTAAAGTTGTGTAGCTCAGACTTATTGATAGAGTTAGAAATGATTATGGAAAATAGAGTATCACAATTCTATATTAAAGTACTGGTGAATGCAATCAGCGATCTTTAAAACATTAAAGTTCTAGCAGCTTATTTTTAACATTTATGTCATAAGGATGTTGTTGAATTCTTGGTATTGCTTATTAAAATATCTAGTAAGTGGCTTACATGCTAATAAGGGTTTATACAAGTCACTTCATAATCAGAAGCATGTTGTTGTAGTCATATTGTAGCTGCATCCGGGCAATAGTTATCAATAACCTGCTATAATTGTTTATCAAGATTTTTAAATTAGAAACACAATCTTACTGGAACCAGAAAAAAGTCATGCAGCAAATGGGCAGACATGACCTTTTGGTGGAGATGACAAATGGCTTCTTGATTCTCAGAGCTGGAAATTAACCTAATATGGTAATAATTGACATATATAAGAAAGCCAATCCATAAACTAAGGGCCTGATTTTCAAAGATGCTGAGCACGTATAGCTCCCATTGACGTTAGCTGGAATTGGGGGGTGCTCAGCACCTGCTTTCAGATCCAAAAGACATTCATCAGTCACCTCATGGTTTATCAGTTTAAAAACTGCTTTTACTTTAAAATGTCATATACATATCATGTGCATTCTGTCTGTGTTAATCACACTGTAGGGTTCAAGGTGTTGGTCCAGCTATACCGAAAGAAGGACAGGAGACATTTGATATGGCTTTAAACAGGCCGCATCTTTATTATTAGATGTCTGAGAATACCCAGCAGATAAAAGTGTACAGTGCAGCTAACCATTCAATAATTACCCGGGGCTTCTGCAGCACCCCCCTCTTTTTGCATCCAAGTCCCCCACAGCCAGTCCATTGCTGGGACCTTCATAGGAGGGTTAAGGTGGGCTATAAGAAAGGGGTGGGGGTTGGCTCCCTGCTGTACCACTCAGAGGAGCCCCAAATCCCCATTCTGTTCCTTTAACCAACTGCTCCATGTAAAAGAGGGCTTCACCACATGGGGCTGCCCCTCTTAAACCCTTCCATCCATCTGGTACCCATCTTCTCCCCTTTTGCAGCAGTTTGACCTCTTTCCCCAACTCCCTAGCCCCCAGCCATAAATCACTGTTCCCTTCATTCAGCCAGCCAAAAAAATTCCCCTCCCCAATTAAAGATGTGGTACGGTCATTCATAAAAGCTACATCCCTTCCAAATCCAGTGATAAATTCAAACTTTAAAAATAGCAGGGGAATACTTTAGGCTATTTAATGATGTTTTATAGTCCTGTCATCATTGTACCACCTTGCTTTCCAGTAATGATTCCACTATAGGGTGATATTAATTGCCATAAAAAGAAAATCCATCCAGGTCTTGAAAATTCACAAAAATTAAATAAATGAATTAATCAGTCATTTGTCACTGATAATTCTACGGAAAAAGGAACAGAGCCCTGGAAATAATGCATTGGCTTCAGATGCTCTCTTACTGTGAAATGAAATTAAGGCTAGCTGAAATATTTACACAAAAGATGAGCTTGATATATAAAGATTGGGTCTGACCATACTCCCAGGAAGTGCAGTAGAGTTCAGCTACAGATTTTTGGGTTATTCCCATCTTTAGTTATGTCAATGTATTTTTCTCTATACTCCCATAGACATGGGCAGCAGGTGGAGCCCCCCCTTTAGGGAGGCTAGTCCCTGGCTCCACCCCTTCCGCCTGCCCCCTGACATCTGGAGCCCCGAGACCCCCTGGCCCCTCCAGTGGCTGGAGCACCCCCAACTTCTCCACCCAGAGAAACCCTAGGCTAGCCACAGCCTGGAGTGCCCCCCTTGGCTGGAGGAGACCCAGGCCGGCCGAAATCCCAGGTAGTACTACAATTGAATGATGCAATTACTATTATAGACAGGTTTGCTTTTTATCATCCCAACGGCTTTGTTACATTAAAAACATAGCTTTAAAAAAAAAACAGGTACAACAGTTAGTTTATTCAATTTATAGCTAAAATTCTAAAAGGGACAAAATACTTTTCAGTAACAGCTGTTTCACACCCCTTCCTGAAGCACGTTTAGTATGGGCCCCGTGGAAGGGCCAGCATCAACCATCTTTGTTGATGTAGGCTAATGATTTGGCACACACAAGGTGGCTTGTGACTGGCAGGTTCAAAATCTACGACTGGCTGATGCTGCCTAGTGGTAGGGATGGTACTACAGCCATCAGCAAAATAAAAAGACCTGGATAAACTCCATCTCCACCTTGCTTGACAGCAGGTGCGCTTCTCACCCACTTTCTCTGAAAGACATATTCCCAAGAGGTGACTTCTTATTCCCAGGTGGTATGAAGGCAGGCAGGGTATGCTGTACAGACTGAATGCTGTGCTTCTTGGTTTCAGTTAATTCTTTAAGAAAATATCAGCTAGAGGCCTTTAAAGTAGATATTTCTGTGTTGTATGTTGTTGTTTTATAGTTTGCTGGGGATGCATTCATCAATGAAAATATTCTGGGAACTGTAATAAGTAATGCAAGGTGGGATTTCACTCCAGGTTTGAAATCCATAAAAAGCTTTGAGGCTTCCCCTTGGGAGACTGTTCATGGTTCAACCTGTATCACCTATGTGCTCGGAGCATCTTATGTCTTCAGTGTTAATATGAATTATTTTCATTAAAGAGTATCCTTTCTTTCAGCAATAAGGGCTTTGAATTTCAATTTGTCACCTATTTTGATCTTGGTTAGCATGGACCCATGTTCCCTGAAAATTCCTGCAGCTATTGGGGCAATAAACATGCGTTGGATGGATACTTGGTTACCATTGGCAAACCCTTTCCCCACACAATTTTAATCTTTTGTCTGAGGTCCTTATAAGGGATGTGACAGGTATGACACTTAAACATACTAAAACAATTTCTGACATACCTGGTTTTCAAACCCTAAATACCTTGACTCTGACAAATTGTTCGGTGAAGCTCAGTTAGATTTCACATTTTTCTGTGAAATAAAGACTGCACTTAAAAATCAGCAAACAGACAAAACAACAGCAACCCAGAAACCAAAGTACAGCAGTTACTCACAGTCAGATTATTGTGAAGGCAGTCTACAACTCCAGCATAATTCCAAAATGTATCCGGTTTGGCATCATCTTCAGGGCCTCATCTGGTTTGATGACAATGTCTCCATTATTACTCGTGGTACAAAAGCGGTCTAACTTTTCAGGCATACTGACACTGCAAGGTTCAATGCTTCCTCTCGTCTTGTTTCTCATAATTTATATTAATACAATGAACAGAAATTACTTTTTCCAATTTGCATTTATACAATATATTGATGATATCATTTCTTCCTGGGGCATCTTTTGTTCCTGAAGCTAAAAAGCACCTTCAGGATTTTGTAACTGAGTTCAAATGACTCTAATTGACTTTAAATTGTTCCTTAATATTACATTTCCACCCTTTCCTGTCACTCCTCCCCCCCACACCTACCACCGTACACCAAATTACCTTCACATTTCTTCTGTTCGAGTGACTGACCCACTAATGTAATCCTCATGATGATTTTGGATGGAACGGTTTTCCAAATATAAATTCTAGATACTTCAGTCTATTTTTAGATAATGGCATGAACAGCTCAGAACAGAAAATGTTCTTATCTCTTTAAAATAACAATATTAATGCATAGCAGTTAATCACATTTTTTAATCTGCAGTGTGTTTAACAGATATTCACTGATGAATCCCCATAATACTATTATGATCTAGGGAGGTAGCAGAAAAAGAAAGTTCAGTGGAGCTGTTGACAGTCAGTGTGAGAGTTAGTTAGTGGTCACTTGCTCAGGCCACTAGAAAATGCTTCACTAGCATAAGGAGTTTTCCATATTTTGCAGAACTGGCTCCTGCATGTGTATACATCATGATGATATTCACCTACTAAACATAGACAATGGGTGAAATCATCCCCACATTCAAAATAACTGGGGGGATACCATTGAATTCAATGAGGCCAGGATTTCACTCGGTGTTTTTACCCCAGTTGTACACATTGTACCAACACATTTTGTAAGGGGTTTAGGGTGAAGCCTTCACTCCCACAAATGGTGCATTTTTACAGCAAGATAGTGTCCTGTAAAATCCTAGTGGAAGCAAGGCATTGTACTTGCTAACTTCTGTGTAGAGAGCCTAGCTCAACCACAGGTATAGCAGAGGTACAGTGTTAAATCAAGTTAGCTATATTGCTGTAAGAGTACATTTTGGTAGTGTAAACATGGCCTAGGATTTGGGTTTATTTTCTTTGAGAACAAGGCTTGGAATTAACATGTGGATGGAACTACCAAAGACAGAAATTGAAGTTGCAATCTTGAACATCTTTCAAGAAAGAATTAGACAATTGGGGAGGAAAGCAAAATGGATCTAGAGGAGGGAAGGCCACATTGCCCAGTTTGGTTCTTAAGTTTTGTATGTGTTATTTCAAAACTGTGGGCTCAAATCACAATTGATAGGGGACTAACAGGGAAAGAGAGAGATTATTAATTATTACTTAGTCAATGAAACTGTGTAAGGCTGTGCACACAGACAAAATATGCAATGTATGGTATTATTTTATTTGCATTTTATTAGAATAGCACCTAGAGGCTCTGAAATGGGGACCCCAATGTGCTAGATGCTGTACAAACACATAGTAAGAGTCAGTCTATGCTTAACAGTCCGATGTCCCAATCGTGCAATTAATTGTTGTAAACACATCCCTGCACCGAAGTGAAGTACACTTGAATTTTTGAAGTATCCTCCGAATATATGAAAATTACAAAACAAAATGTTAAACAACAGTTAAAGCTGTGTGACCTTGGGTCATTCATTTGACCCAAGCTACCATGCACTTGGCGTCAAGCAAAGATTATTGCCATTCTCAAGCCAGGCAAGGACCCCCACAACACGGCGAGTTACTACCCAATATCCTTGATGTTAGTGTGTTTTAAGGTGTGTGAGTGCTTGATCCTCCAACAAATCACTCTGGAGTTGGACGATGTCTTTCAGGTTGACCAAGCAGAATTCAGGAAAGGACACAGTGCCTGAGATTAAGTCTTGGCCTTGACCACATATGTCAAAAATGATTTTCAACAAAATCTAAAGACTGGAGCCATGTTTATAGAGTTGACCACCACTTATGTCACAGTTTGGGACAGAGGCCTTCTGTGTAAACTCTCTTGAGTTTCCCTACATTGGGTGGTCGAAGTAGTAGAGCTATTCCTCCAAAACAGGTGCCGCTGAGTACACATGGGTGACCTTGCAGTTCGTGGAAGTGTCAGATTAATAGTTTTTCTCAAGGTTTAGTTCTTTCACCAATACTGCTCAATGTGTACATCAACGATTTGGCAGCAACACTCTAATGCAAGTTTATCTATGCTGACATTAGCTGAAGCTATCAAGCTCAGTCCTTCTCAGAAATTGACAAGGTCCTGAACAATGATATGAAGCTCATGGCAGACTTCTGTGGTCGATGGCACCTGCTGCAAGCTTTTGTTAGGCGGTTTCTATTTCATCTGCATAATGCAAGCGCAAGCCACGAGCTAAATATTTTCTGAAATGACCAACACTTACAGTATAAACCACGCCCAGTTTACCTCAGCATGACATTGGATAGGTCATTGATGTACTGCAACCACTTGAAGACAGCAACCAAAGTTAGCGCTCGGAACAACTTGCTCAGAAAATTGGGTGACTCAACCTAGAGTGTAAGCATCCGGACACTTAGATCATCAGCGCTTGCCTTCTACTTTTCAACAGCAGAATACTATGCTCCTGTCTGGTGTCGCTTTTCTCATGCGAGGCTGGTCGATGTAGAACTTAACAAAGCTATGCGCATTGTTACTGGTACTTTATGTGCAACTCTGTTGCCATGGCTGCCAAACCTTAGTAACATAGCATGACCCCATATTTGCCATGTGAGGGCCTGCTCCTGGCCATTATCCATGAGAAAAACAACTTGCTTCTGAACTCAAACCTCTTCAACTATCTTGCCAGTTTGCCTGTCTTCTAGACATCCTTTAAGGTCACTTATGCCACTACAGGACATGATAGTGGAATGTGCTTGGCATAATGAATGGTCAGTGATGACAGTCTTTAATCACTCTCTCGTCACCAACCCTGAATCTGAATCGCACCTGGAGCTGCAGCTAGCGAGAGATGTCAAGAGTAACAAGAAGGGTTTTTTCAGGTATGTTGGCAACAAGAAGAAAGCCAAGGAAAGTGTGGGCCCCTTACTGAATGAGGGAGGCAACCTAGTGACAGAGGATGTGGAAAAAGCTAATGTACTCAATGCTTTTTTTGCCTCTGTTTTCACTAACAAGGTCAGCTCCCAGACTGCTGCGCTGGGCATCACAAAATGGGGAAGAGATGGCCAGCCCTCTGTGGAGATAGAGGTGGTTAGGGACTATTTAGAAAAGCTGGACGTGCACAAGTCCATGGGGCCGGACGAGTTGCATCCGAGAGTGCTGAAGGAATTGGCGGATGTGATTGCAGAGCCATTGGCCATTATCTTTGAAAACTCGTGGCGAACGGGGGAAGTCCCGGATGACTGGAAAAAGGCTAATGTAGTGCCAATCTTTAAAAAAGGGAAGAAGGAGGATCCTGGGAACTACAGGCCAGTCAGCCTCACCTCAGTCCCTGGAAAAATCATGGAGCAGGTCCTCAAAGAATCAATCTTGAAGTACTTGCATGAGAGGAAAGTGATCAGGCAACAGCCAGCATGGATTCTCCAAGGGAAGGTCATGCCTGACTAATCTAATCGCCTTTTATGATGAGATTACTGGTTCTGTGGATGAAGGGAAAGCAGTGGATGTATTGTTTCTTGACTTTAGCAAAGCTTTTGACACGGTCTCCCACAGTATTCTTGTCAGCAAGTTAAGGAAGTATGGGCTGGATGAATGCACTATAAGGTGGGTAGAAAGCTGGCTAGATTGTCGGGCTCAACGGGTAGTGATCAATGGCTCCATGTCTAGTTGGCAGCCGGTATCAAGTGGAGTGCCCCAAGGGTCGGTCCTGGGGCCGGTTTTGTTCAATATCTTCATAAATGATCTGGAGGATGGTGTGGATTGCACTCTCAGCAAATTTGCGGATGATACTAAACTGGGAGGAGTGGTAGATACACCGGAGGGCAGGGATAGGATACAGAAGGACCTAGACAAATTGGAGGATTGGGCCAAAAGAAATCTGATGAGGTTCAATAAGGATAAGTGCAGGGTCCTGCACTTAGGATGGAAGAATCCAATGCACCGCTACAGACTAGGGACCGAATGGCTAGGCAGCAGTTCTGCGGAAAAGGACCTAGGGGTGACAGTGGACGAGAAGCTGGATATGAGTCAGCAGTGTGCCCTTGTTGCCAAGAAGGCCAATGGCATTTTGGGATGTATAAGTAGGGGCATAGCGAGCAGATCGAGGGACGTGATCGTCCCCCTCTATTCGACATTGGTGAGGCCTCATCTGGAGTACTGTGTCCAGTTTTGGGCCCCACACTACAAGAAGGATGTGGATAAATTGGAGAGAGTCCAGCGAAGGGCAACAAAAATGATTAGGGGTCTAGAACACATGACTTATGAGGAGAGGCTGAGGGAGCTGGGATTGTTTAGCCTGCAGAAGAGAAGAATGAGGGGGGATTTGATAGCTGCTTTCAACTACCTGAAAGGGGGTTCCAAAGAGGATGGCTCTAGACTGTTCTCAATGGTAGCAGATGACAGAACGAGGAGTAATGGTCTCAAGTTGCAGTGGGGGAGGTTTAGATTGGATATTAGGAAAAACTTTTTCACTAAGAGGATGGTGAAACACTGGAATGCGTTACCTAGGGAGGTGGTAGAATCTCCTTCCTTAGAGGTTTTTAAGGTCAGGCTTGACAAAGCCCTGGCTGGGATGATTTAACTGGGAATTGGTCCTGCTTCGAGCAGGGGGTTGGACTAGATGACCTTCAGGGGTCCCTTCTGTCATAAATATAAAGGGAAGGGTAAACCCCTTTGAAATCCCTCCTGGCCAGGGGAAAGCTCCTCTCACCTGTAAAGGGTTAAGAAGCTAAAGGTAACCTCGCTGGCACCTGACCAAAATGACCAATGAGGGGACAAGATACTTTCAAAAGCTGGGAGGAGGGAGAGAAACAAAGGGTCTGGGTCTGTCTGTATGCTGCTTTTGCCAGGGACAGAACAGGAATGGAGTCTTAGAACTTTTAGTAAGTAATCTAGCTAGGTATGTGTTAGATTATGATTTCTTTAAATGGCTGAGAAAAGAATTGTGCTGAATAGAATAACTATTTCTGTCTGTGTATCTTTTTTGTAACTTAAGGTTTTGCCTAGAGGGGTTCTCTATGTTTTCTAATCTAATTACCCTGTAAGATATCTACCATCCTGATTTTACAGGGGGGATTTCTTCATTTCTATTTACTTCTATTTTCTATTAAAAGTCTTCTTGTAAAAGACTGAATGCTTTTTCATTGTTCTCAGATCCAAGGGTTTGGGTCTGTGGTCACCTATGCAAATTGGTGAGGCTTTTTATCCAACATTTCCCAGGAAAGGGGGGGGTGCAAGTGTTGGGAGGATTGTTCATTGTTCTTAAGATCCAAGGGTCTGGGTCTGTAGTCACCTAGGCAAATTGGTGAGGCTTTTTACCAAACCTTGTCCAGGAAGTGGGGTGCAGGGTTTTGGGAAGTATTTGGGGGGAAAGACGCGTCCAAACAGCTCTTCCCCAGTAACCAGTATTAGTTTGGTGGTGGTAGCGGCCATTCCAAGGACCACGGGTGGAATACTTTGTACCTTGGGGAAGTTTTGACCTAAGCTGGTAAAGATAAGCTTAGGAGGTTTTTCATGCAGGTCCCCACATCTGTACCCTAGAGTTCAGAGTGGGGGAGGAACCTTGACATGGTGGCATAGTGGTGGGATTAACCTGAAATCATTTTGAGATCCAGTTGAGATTTTTTGAACTAGAAATACAGATTTTAAAAAGGAATTTTTTTTTCCTGTGGCTTTGAAGCAGCTTTGAAACTGAAAGCATCTTGGGTTTTCCCTGCTTTGTGGCCAAGCAGAGACAAAAGGGGATTATCTTGTGAATTGCAGGTTTTCTTTGCCTGGAGGCAGGGTACTTAACTCCTGCAGGGAAATTCACAGTCTTCCAACCCAGAGGTTTTTTTTTTTTTTCTTTTCTTCCTAAAAGTAAATAGGGGGTGTGTGTTCTACCCATTTGCTTTTTCTTTGGGCTGGGTAAGCAGGTTTCCAAGTAGTTTGGAGGTTTTTTGCTTTAAGTTGGGCCCAGAACAGAGACAAGGGAATTGTCTTTTTCTGTAGGCTGACAATCACTATCAGAGAATAGGTATTCTATTCCAGCACAGCAAAATTTTACAGCCAAGTTTTGTTTGTTTATTTCTAAACCTCGGGTGTAAAGTTAGTTAAAAACAGAGAGGTTAGAATGACCAAATCCTCAGCTCGACTACAGCTGGAATTAGCCAAATTTCAGGCTGAGGAAAGACAAAGGGAACATGAAAGACAGATAGAACTCATGCGGCTGAAGAAAGAACAAGAAAGGGAGGCAGAACAACACCAAGCGGCTGCTCACAGGAGAGCTATGGAAGCGAGGGACAAAGAACTGGAGGAGAAGGAAAAAGAGAGGAAGTATGTGGAGGAGATGGAGAAGATAAAGGCTCAGCAGAATATCCCAACAAACCCTAGTAATCCTTCTCCAAGTACCACTTCCCATCCCAGAAAGTTCCCCACCTACAAGGCAGGCGATGATACTGAGGCCTTCCTAGAAAACTTCGAAAGGGCCTGCCTTGGATACAACCTCTCTACTGACCAGTACATGGTAGAGCTGAGGCCGCAGCTCAGTGGACCCTTAGCTGAGGTGGCAGCTGAAATGCCTAAAGAACACATGAACAAGTATGAACTGTTTAAATCCAAGGCGAGAGTCAGAATGGGGATAACACCCGAGCAGTCTCGTCGGAGGTTCAGAGCCCTAAGGTGGAAACCAGACATGTCATTTACCCGACATGCCTACCACATTGTGAAACATTGGGATGCCTGGATATCAGGAGCAAGTGTTGAATCTCCAGTAAATTTGCCCTTCCTAATGCAAATGGAACAGTTCTTAGAGGGTGTTCCTGAGGAAATAGAAAGATACATCCTAGATGGGAAACCCAAAACTGTAATCGAGGCAGGAGAGATTGGAGCCAGATGGGTGGAGGTGGCAGAGAAGAAGAAAACTGGTCGCAGTTGGAGCGGAGACCAGAAGGGACCACCCCAGACCACACCCTATTACCGGGGGCCGCCCAAGGCCCCACCTACCTCCCAAAGAACCCTCCAGACCCCTTATCGTCCTGCCACCCCGTTCTCCAGCAACCCTCCTCGCCCCAGGGACCCGTCAGCTGGACGATGTTTTAAATGTAACGAGCTGGGGCATGTAAAGGCCAACTGCCCCAAGAACCCCAACAGATTACAGTTCATTGCACCGGAATCACACCAGAGGTCCACAGGCCCAGATACTTCCCAGATACCCTTAGAGCGGAGGGAAACTGTGAGTGTGGGCGGGAAGAAGGTCACCGCGTGGAGGGACACCGGAGCACAAGTGTCAGCTATCCATGCTTCCTTAGTGGACCCCAATTTAATCAACCCAGAGATCCAAGTGACGATTCAACCCTTCAAGTCCAACTCTTTCAATTTGCCTACAGCCAAGTTGCCTGTCCAGTACAAGGGCTGGTCAGGAATGTGGACTTTTGCAGTCTATGATGATTATCCCATCCCCATGCTGTTGGGGGAAGACTTGGCCAATCATGTGAAGCAGGCCAAGAGGGTGGGAACGGTCACCCGCAGCCAGGCTAAACAAGCCGTGAGGCCTAGCTCTGTTCCGGAAACTGCTATCAGGACCCAGTCAGAGGTGATGGACCTGGACCTTAGGCCAATGTCTGCAACAGCAGTAGTGGATCCAGTCCCAGAGACCCAGACGGAACCAGTCCCAGAACCGGAACCAGCCGAACAACCAACACCAGACCCTGTGTCAGCACTGAATCCAGTACTTGCAACCTCAACACCAGAGGGCCCCACTGAACCTGAACTGGCAGCAGCCGATAACCCTACACAAGAGGCTCAGCCGGAGCCTGAATCCCAACATAGTGCACCAGCGGAGAGCGGTTCACAGTCAACAGAAACAGCTCCATCCCCTATATTGCTTCCAGAGGGACCAAGCCTAGGTCCACAATCCAATGAGGGACTGATGTCTCCAGCATCAAGGGAACAGTTCCAGACCGAACAGGAAGCAGATGAAAGCCTCCAGAGAGCTTGGACAGCGGCACGGAGCAACCCACCGCCTCTCAGCTCTTCTAATCGATCCAGGTTTGTTGTAGAAAGAGGACTTTTATACAAGGAAACTCTTTCTGGTGGACACCAGGAAGACTGGCATCCTCAGAGACAGTTGGTAGTTCCAACTAAATACCGGGCCAAGCTCTTGAGCTTAGCCCACGATCACCCTAGTGGCCATGCTGGGGTGAACAGGACCAAAGACCGTTTGGGGGGGTCATTCCACTGGGAGGGAATGGGCAAGGATGTTTCTACCTATGTCCAGTCTTGTGAGGTGTGCCAAAGAGTGGGAAAACCCCAAGACCAGGTCAAAGCCCCTCTACAACCACTCCCCATCATTGAAGTTCCATTTCAGCGAGTAGCTGTGGATATTCTGGGTCCTTTTCCGAAAAAGACAGCCAGAGGAAAGCAGTACATACTGACTTTCATGGATTTTGCCACCCGATGGCCGGAAGCAGTAGCTCTAAGCAACACCAGGGCTAAAAGTGTATGCCAGGCACTAGCAGACATTTTTGCCAGGGTAGGTTGGCCCTCCGACATCCTCACAGATGCAGGGACTAATTTCCTGGCAGGAACTATGAAAAACCTTTGGGAAGCTCATGGGGTAAATCACTTGGTTGCCACTCCTTACCACCATCAAACAAATGGCATGGTGGAGAAGTTTAATGGAACTTTGGGGGCCATGATACGTAAATTCGTAAATGAGCACTCCAATGATTGGGACCTAGTGTTGCAGCAGTTGCTCTTTGCCTACAGAGCTGTACCACATCCCAGTTTAGGGTTTTCCCCATTTGAACTTGTATATGGCCGTGAGGTTAAGGGGCCATTGCAGTTGGTGAAGCAGCAATGGGAGGGATTTACACCTTCTCCAGGAACTAACATTCTGGACTTTGTAACCAACCTACAAAACACCCTCCGAACCTCTTTAGCCCTTGCTAAAGAAAACTTACAGGATGCTCAAAAAGAGCAAAAAGCCTGGTATGATAAACATGCCAGAGAGCGTTCCTTCAAAGTAGGAGACCAGGTCATGGTCTTAAGGGCGCTCCAGGCCCATAAAATGGAAGCATCGTGGGAAGGGCCATTCACGGTCCAGGAGCGCCTGGGAGCTGTTAATTATCTCATAGCATTCCCCACCTCCAACCGAAAGCCTAAGGTGTACCATATTAATTCTCTAAAGCCCTTTTATTCCAGAGAATTAAAGGTTTGTCAGTTTACAGCCCAGGGAGAAGATGATGCTGAGTGGCCTGAAGGTGTCTACTACGAAGGGAAATGTGCTGGTGGTGTGGAAGAGGTGAACCTCTCCATGACCCTTGGGCGTATGCAGCGACAGCAGATCCAGGAGCTGTGCACTAGCTACGCGCCAACGTTCTCAGCCACCCCAGGACTGACTGAACGGGCATACCACTCCATTGACACAGGTAATGCTCACCCAATTAGGGTCCAACCTTACCGGGTGTCTCCTCAAGCTAAAACTGCTATAGAACGGGAGATCCAGGATATGTTACAGATGGGTGTAATCCGCCCCTCTGAAAGTGCATGGGCATCTCCAGTGGTTCTAGTTCCCAAACCAGATGGGGAAATACGTTTTTGCGTGGACTACCGTAAGCTAAATGCTGTAACTCGCCCAGACAACTATCCAATGCCACGCACAGATGAACTGTTAGAGAAACTGGGACGGGCCCAGTTCATCTCTACCTTGGACTTAACAAAGGGGTACTGGCAGGTACCGCTAGATGAATCTGCCAAGGAAAGGTCAGCCTTCATCACACATCTCGGGCTGTATGAATTTAATGTACTCCCTTTCGGGCTGCGAAATGCACCCGCCACTTTCCAAAGACTTGTAGATGGTCTCCTAGCGGGATTAGGAGAATATGCAGTCGCCTACCTTGATGATGTGGCCATATTTTCGGATTCCTGGGCAGACCACCTGGAACATCTACAAAAAGTCCTTGAGCGCATAAGGGAGGCAGGACTAACTGTTAAGGCTAAGAAGTGTCAAATAGGCCTAAACAGAGTGACTTACCTTGGACACCAGGTGGGTCAAGGAACTATCAGCCCCCTACAGGCCAAAGTGGATGCTATCCAAAAGTGGCCTGTCCCAAAGTCAAAGAAACAGGTTCAATCCTTCTTAGGCGTGGCCGGTTATTACAGGCGATTTGTACCGCACTACAGCCAAATCGCTGCCCCACTGACAGACCTAACCAAAAAGAAACAGCCAAATGCTGTTCAGTGGACCGGAAAGTGTCAGAAGGCCTTTAACAAGCTTAAAGCGACACTCATGTCTGACCCTGTACTAAGGGCCCCAGACTTTGACAAACCGTTCCTAGTAACCACAGATGCATCCGAGCGTGGTGTGGGAGCAGTTTTAATGCAGAAAGGACCTGATCAAGAATTCCACCCTGTAGTGTTTCTCAGCAAAAAACTGTCTGAGAGGGAAAGCAACTGGTCAGTCACTGAAAAAGAATGTTATGCCATTGTCTACGCTCTGGAAAAGCTACGCCCATATGTTTGGGGACGGCGTTTCCACCTGCAGACCGACCATGCTGCACTAAAATGGCTTCACACCGTCAAAGAAACTAACAAAAAACTTCTTCGGTGGAGTTTAGCTCTCCAAGATTTTGATTTCGACATCCAACACATCTCAGGAGCTTCTAACAAAGTGGCTGATGCACTCTCCCGTGAAAGTTTCCCAGAGTCAACTGGTTAAAATCGTCCTTGAGATGTGGAAAATATTGTTAGTCTTTATGTACTTGGTAGTATATTTAGAGATGCATGTGTCTTATTAACTCTGTTTTTCCTAGAGCTCCAGGAAGAAATCCCAGCGAGTGTTTCACCCTAGCTGAGATTTGGGGGGCGTGTCATAAATATAAAGGGAAGGGTAAACCCCTTTGAAATCCCTCCTGGCCAGGGGAAAGCTCCTCTCACCTGTAAAGGGTTAAGAAGCTAAAGGTAACCTCGCTGGCACCTGACCAAAATGACCAATGAGGGGACAAGATACTTTCAAAAGCTGGGAGGAGGGAGAGAAACAAAGGGTCTGGGTCTGTCTGTATGCTGCTTTTGCCAGGGACAGAACAGGAATGGAGTCTTAGAACTTTTAGTAAGTAATCTAGCTAGGTATGTGTTAGATTATGATTTCTTTAAATGGCTGAGAAAAGAATTGTGCTGAATAGAATAACTATTTCTGTCTGTGTATCTTTTTTGTAACTTAAGGTTTTGCCTAGAGGGGTTCTCTATGTTTTCTAATCTAATTACCCTGTAAGATATCTACCATCCTGATTTTACAGGGGGGATTTCTTCATTTCTATTTACTTCTATTTTCTATTAAAAGTCTTCTTGTAAAAGACTGAATGCTTTTTCATTGTTCTCAGATCCAAGGGTTTGGGTCTGTGGTCACCTATGCAAATTGGTGAGGCTTTTTATCCAACATTTCCCAGGAAAGGGGGGGGTGCAAGTGTTGGGAGGATTGTTCATTGTTCTTAAGATCCAAGGGTCTGGGTCTGTAGTCACCTAGGCAAATTGGTGAGGCTTTTTACCAAACCTTGTCCAGGAAGTGGGGTGCAGGGTTTTGGGAAGTATTTGGGGGGAAAGACGCGTCCAAACAGCTCTTCCCCAGTAACCAGTATTAGTTTGGTGGTGGTAGCGGCCATTCCAAGGACCACGGGTGGAATACTTTGTACCTTGGGGAAGTTTTGACCTAAGCTGGTAAAGATAAGCTTAGGAGGTTTTTCATGCAGGTCCCCACATCTGTACCCTAGAGTTCAGAGTGGGGGAGGAACCTTGACACCTTCCAACCCTGATATTCTATGATTCTATGATAAATGCTCCTACTTTTGCATATACATATGCTACAGAGTGATTAATTAGGCCCTATATGTTGTCATCAAAGAAACCAGCACAGAGATTTCTCCAAAGTATTGTTTGACTAAAGATGATAAATTTTAATTTTCAGATGAATGATATAATGCTATTAATAATTCAATGTGTTTTAATAATAATGTTTAATTCCTAATTGGGTTTTTTAAACGGAAGCAAACTTCAGCTGTGATGTAATCCGAATGTAAGACATCATTTAAAATCTGCAGTACAGAATTCCCATAGAAATGCCATTGATGAACGCTACATGTTCTTGTTCCTATGTGAAACTCTTCAAAAGTTAATTTCTGGGTTTCATCTTTATCTTGGGCATTCTTGAAACTTGTTACATTGCCTCTAATAGTACTTCTGTTTCCTTGAACATTCAAGGCCTTTTCAGTAATGGTGACTGTTCCTCCAGATAAAGTTACCCTCTAAAGCACATTAACTGCTTATGAAATGGCCAGTATGGCGTGATGTGTTTCCGTCCTCCTGGAGTTGAGTGAAAGTCCTTATTGGCCTCTACATGAAGGTCCAGATTCTACTCTTACATGATAGTTTATAATGTGCTATTACTACTAGGCTGTTTTCTGCCCATGACGCTTCAGTTTCCAATGGAGGCTAAAGGTGTTTCCACAATGTTATAATTCAGAGCTAAATATTTATTCTTCATTTATTTAGAAACATTTATAAATGTAACATAATTGTTTATATTCTTCTTCCACATATTGCTTGTTTCTTTCCAAGTTCTATGTTGCTGAAATAGATGTAACAATGGACTAGGTGAATGAATAGATATTCCACATCTCTAACTTCAGATTTTCTTTTACTTCATTGTTTGAATGATTCCTTCTTTCTTTTTCAGTTGTGTGCCTTGCCTGAGAGTTAAACCCACCACTATTTTTATATCTACAACTAGAGCAATACTTAGAGCATGTTTTACTTTATTTTGCTTTAATTCTTTTAGCAGACAGATGATGCAGCACAGACTGACGGCCAGCAACAGACACAATCCTCTGAAAACACAGAAAACAAATCGCAGCCGAAACGGCTGCATGTCTCAAATATACCCTTCAGATTTCGAGATCCAGATCTCAGACAAATGTTTGGGGTAAGTACTCTATTTTTGTTTGCATGCTTATTATTGTCACATTTTAAAAGAAGCATTACCTTTACATTATAGGTGGAGCTAGCAGCAATACCTAAAGTTAAGATCATATAATGCTTTCCATTGGAAGACCCTTCCCCCCGCCCCTTTACTCATAACTAATTGCCTGACTTGCTTATCCTACTTGTAAGGAGAAACAATGCTATATGTACTCTACAGAGCTATAATGTGATGGCAGATCTCCAGAATATCATATATTTTTGTACTCTAAGAAAGCAAGTAATTAATACTGGCTTAACTTATTGCACACTTACATACTCCCTTGTGAAGTCTTCTGTTCATCTTGAATTCCACACCTGTGGTTGTGGATCTTTAAAAGCATAGCAGTAAAAAATAGGCATTACTTGGCCTACAACTGCATTATTATTAACCTCCTTTCACAAAGAATTAGACATGGCCAGATGATACTCCAGTCTGGACCTGCTTTTTTTGCACCTATTCATATCATTTTAAAAAACATAAATAACTCACAGATACTCTTATGTCGGAGTAGCATATTGTATTAGATTTTGAACCTGCAGCTATTTTATGTGAGTATGAATATATACTAGATGTATGTACACACACACACTTATATCATGTATGAGTTTTATTTAATATATGATAGAGTCCCACTTAATAACAGAGTCCCATTAAAAGTCAAGAAGACACGAAATATGTCGAGTAATTGACTTAAATTCATTATATATTATAATGAATTTATCTTCTAGTTGTTGTTTTTTTTAACCGTCTTATGGAGCAGAAGAAGTATCTACTTAAATATGTACTAAGAACTGAATCCTGACATGATAGTAGGAAAAAGGGATATTTTCACATAAACCTATCGGAATTGCCCTAGCAACTCTCCCCCCACCAAATACAAAGGTGTTTCTGATGCCATACATTTCAGAGCACAAAATTGTAACGAATCTGATGATGTATGAGAACTTCCTAGGATAAATGTACTTTAATCAGTTAAAATTAAATTTAAATAAAACTACTCAGAAAACAGGTAGATTCTGTTTCTAAATGCACAAAATGCAAGAGTTGTTTTGTGGGTGTTAAAATCCAACTGTAAACAAACTAAAGTTAATTTGTGTTTTGCATTCCAAGTTTTTAGGATTCAGAAAACTCAAATAAGTCTTACTTCCAAATTGGAAGATGACAGGAATTCCCCAGCTTCCGTATGACTTGGTAACAGAAACGCTATTGGAGCAATAGCTGCATTAAGCCTCCCACTTGCAAGCTGAGACAAACTCAGTTTTTCAGTTGTTCAGTATTAAACCAACCTGTGCAGAGAAATCTGAGTTTCTGAACTGGTGGGAAATTCAAATTCCTATCCTTGCGAATTATAGTGAAGTTTCTGAAATGAAGCCTGATATTGAAACCATCCTTTGCATCTTGATCCTGTTATGAACATGATTTCTTTTTAGGAGCATGAGTTGAGGAGAGCAGGCTTGTTTACTAGTTTGGGTTTTGTTTGTCCAACTTCACCCAGCTTTATATGTACACGAATTATAGTTTAAACATTAAACAATTGTCTGCTTATAAGCTAACAATAGTGGTTAACGCATTTGTTACTTGGAGGATAAATGTAACCGGGGTGGGGGGGGGGGAAGGCTCAAGGCAAAGGATAACAAGTGTGTGCTGATTTTTCTAAAAAGTTAAAGCAATAAAATGATGTTTTAATCTTTCTTGCCATGGATGTGATTAACATATCTTAAGGTACTTAGTAGACTGGAGTAGAGTCTAATTTCTGTAGTATATTATACACTCACTAGGTTATTCTGCTTCTGCCTGCATTATTTTGTTTTTCCATTATAGTATATTGTTTGTCACTGACATTGCCTCACCAGAGTTACACTGTTTCACATGACACATTAGTGACACATGAAATAGCAGAATATGACACATTGAGTGATGTACTAGAAAGTGTCACATCATAAAATGTGCCACGTCAAAAAATGTTCTGACTTATCTATACTAAATCCTGCTCAGGGTTAGCATTCATTCCCTTTCCCAAAGCAGGTATAGTGAAACTTTTTTCTTTGGGACAGAACCTGTGCCTTTTTGCATGTTTGAACAGTGCCTAGGGCTATGATAATAGTAATTATTATTATAGGATGTAGGGTTTATTGCTACGCACAAGTAACCTTCCCATTCAGTAGAGTTTCACTAAGGTAGGACAGGGCTTGTTTGGGAAAAACTCAGCACTGGTGGAAGTGTCTTTCTTTATGTTCTTTGAGGGGGCATTGGAAGTGGTGGGGTATCCTTTTAGAAGATATGGGTGAAATCCTGGCTCCACTGAAATCAATAACAGAATTCCCATTTGATTTTTAAATAAAGCCAGGATTTCACCTTGTATCTTTACTCACAGCCAGAAGTAGCTGTAGCAAATATGTCCTTATTCCTCTTCATTCCACTGGGAGCAACTGGAACAAGACCAAGGGGCTAACATTCCTCTGGGGCAGAGTGGGAGGTGATAATCACTTTTAAATGCAACATTTAATACCTATCTGGTGGGTGGTGATTGCTGCACTCTAAGGGGAGTTGCACAGTGGGATCTCACCTATACTGAAACATCATTATAAGAGGACTGAAAAGCCATTGAAAAGTATGTAAAATGTTGGGACTTTCACTTCACTGTGATATGCAGTGTTGTTGTAGCCATATTGGTCCCAGGGTATTAGAGAAACAAAGTGGGTGAGGTAATGTCTTTTATTGGACCAACCTCTTACGGTGAGAAAGACAAGCTTTTAAGCTCATACAGAGCTCTTTTTCAGGTCATCTCACCTGAAGAAGAGCTCTGTGTATGCTCACAAACTTCTTTCTTACCAACAAAAGTTGGTCCAATAGAAGATACTACCTCACCAACTTTTCTCTTTAACGTCACTGTGATATGAGTTTAACCATAATGTGGTTCACAGTCAGCAGGTGCTACTATATTTTAATTGCTGTTCTTGATTATGCAGAATGGTAGTGGTACAGTTTTAGCTGTGTATCGGGCTCATCACAACATGCATTTAATTCAGCTGCTCTTTCAGTTTGTCATTTTTTTATTGCTTGGCTGGCCTGTAATTTAATATCTTTATATATATATATGAGGTACTAAATCTTCTAATACTATGAAATATCTTTGCTACAGTTCTGTTATTATGTTCTCAGATTTTCTTATGTTCATGTGACTTTTCTATTTCTTTTCAGCAATTTGGTAAAATCTTAGATGTTGAAATTATTTTTAATGAGCGAGGCTCAAAGGTAAGCGGTTTAATTCACCGGAAGAATCAGTTAATTGATTTTTAGTATTTGATAAGATTAAGAGAAAACAACTGCACTAGTGTAATAAATGCATCTTAAAAATCCACTTGAATGGAAACACCTTTTGAAGCCTTTTGTCAATTTCCCAAACAGCAAGAAATTCAGTGGACACATTTTAAATCCTTTGAAAGGAAAAATTATAATTACTACAAACTGTCAAAGTTCAATGGGAAGTTTGCTTTCTGCTTTTAAATATAATCATATATTGTCTAGGCTGATTCTTTATCCTTCAGTGATAATTACCTTGCTCATTTTATAAAATGAGTCATGTTTGCAGAAAAATAAGCAGATCATTTGCTAGAATAGGTATTTTTTGCTATTGAAATGACAGTTGGTAATATAATCTAATATCCTATTGAGTAATTACTCAATAAAATATGTGATTATTCCAGATTATTGATGTGCAGATGTTTTCCTGGTTAGTTAAAAACTTCAGTGCACCAACCCTTTGAATACAATTTATTTTAGTATTTTTACTGATAAAGACAATGTACTGTATTGTAAATTTATTTTAGTTCTCCTGAAAATTACTTTGCTTTAAATTTATAGCCTAATTTATTGGGTACTTAAGAAATAAAAAAATAAGATTGTTATGCTTAGATAATTTACATTAAATGGTGCAAAACAACAGTCATTTCCCCAGTAAATCTTACCCATATCAGCTGCACTATAATTTTATGTGTTTGCGTCATATTCATGGTAACTCTCCTCCCCTGATGTCAGACTCATTCTAATCTTTGTCCCCCTATATATTCGACTTGTAATAATTCTTCCCCTCCTACATATGATTCAGTATTAATGATGGAAGCCTTTTCATCTTTCAGTATGTCAGATGCATTATAATCTTTCTGCTAATCAATCTCCTAATGTGTCAGCATTTTCAATTCTAAATTTAAAATGGTCATCTTTTCTTCCATATAAAATGATGCAATCATCATATGCCTTATATTCCAATGTTTGAGTTGCTTTGTCATTCATAAACTGATATCCCCCTCACCCAGTTAGAACATTTACTGCCAATTTTGTAAAACAACAAAGATACTGGGGAACGGTATGATTCAAAAGTTTGGTGATTTTAAGCCAATACAGGAAAGCAGGGCCTTTTAACTTTAGGTTGCCAGTTCAGATTGGGCTCAAGTTGGTCGTGGCTGAAATCTGTTATACTTATCTGATGGCTGTTCAGAAGTCTTTGTGAAAGAAATTGGTTGTCTAAGACTTGTTCATAGCAGATAGATTTAAAATTTCAGAACAAACAGCACCATAGGCATCTTTGTTTCGTGGTTCCAGGAGTAAGTTCGAGGCTTGAATGGGTATGGTCAGTGTATTTACCCTCTCATCCTAAGGGCTTTTATACATTGGACTTTTTTTGTACCAATATATCTCTGCACCAGTGCAGAACCTTATTGGATGAATGCTGCACCAGCTCAAGTCAGCTTTTACACTGGTGCAGTATGTCTACACTAGGGGTTGGCATCTGTGCCGTGCAAACCTCCCACTGTCCTACACTATAAAAACAGCTCTTAGAGAGGGTCTCACAAGGCTCACTTTCCTCAGCACCCTCTCTGTCAGTGATGAAAAGAATAGATGCCAGTAATGCGGTTAACAAGCACATCAAATCACCTTTTGCATTTAGACAGGAATTGAGCATCGGTACTGCTGTAAATTGAAGTTTACATGAAACAATTCAAACCAGAAAACATGAGTACTAATGCAGATAAACAGAGAATAGCAATTTGCCTCCAAAGCAATTTTCAAACTGCCCCCGCCCCCCCCAGTCTATGTGCTTAGCTATATAGTGGAAACATAAGCTCAGAGAAGGCAAGCAGAGGGAACTCACAAGTTTCCAACTCCAATCCTGTGAGGGCAATTCAGTTTACATGAGTCAGAACCAGAGTCATTGTAACATTGCTCTGGCATTTTAACTTTGAACATGCTTCCTTAACTAATCTGTTGAAGCTCTGGGTTTCAGTAACTGTTCACAGCTGCTGCAAATTGGTTTTGTCCTTTAGGGATGATTGCAGAGCTGCTGAGGTAAGATTTTACTCTAGAGATGTAAAAGTACACTAACAACAATGAACACCATTTTTCTATATTTATAAATTATTTAATGATTTTACATTTTAAAAACATGTATGTGCTCATTTGTTCATAATATAAGTAAGGCCCGTTAGCCCTTCAAAACAAACAAACAAAGAAACAAAAAAACCTCCCAACCATCTCCTCAATCAAAAACAAGACTATCCATTGCCATTTAAAACTTGGTTAATGGTCAAATAGAGGTGGTGGTGTTTCCCCCCCCCCCATTGTCCTTTAATGAATCTGAGCACTTGACAGCTCATATTATGGATTAGTACAATAATAAATATTTTTTTAGTTGCTGTTATGCTGAGTGTGGAATGTACATAGAGATATGTAAAAGCGTGTGTGTGTCAGAGAGAGAGTGAGAGCGTGCTCTATGCATCTGATGAATAAAAGTTATTATCCGATAAAGTTTCTGTAAATTAAAATATGAGTGTAAAAACTTATATAAAAGCTTTGTTTAAGTAATGTTAATGCATAAGAAAAAATGTAAGGAATTCAAAATGACAGCTGCCGCACATTCCTAAATGTTTGGATTTTTTGTCTTTAGTTAGCTTGTAGCTCCATCTTAATATTAATTAAAGGTGCTTTTTTCTTTGATATTTTATTTTGGGTGTTTCTTTTATTCCCAGTATTTAAAAAAAATCTGGAATGCACACTGGTGCTACGAGTGAATGGGCTTACTCAGGAGACTGTTTGGTTTTAGAATTCTGGGTCATAATTAACAGTCCAAGAACTCATACCAAATTTTCAGTTCTTGCCAGTCAGGGAAGATAGTTGTTCTGCTTAGAGGAGGGAGGTGAACAAACAGTTACACAATATTAGAGTAACTTACACTATATGTGAACTTTAGGTCACTGGTTCAGTGGCTGCAGTGATAAGGTTCTGCTAAGGCATTCTCTCAAGTAGCACTTGAATTTAAGAGTTTGCTTACAGAGCTATTACAACATGGGAGGTTTAATGGGTGGGCAAATAGCAGTTGAAAGTAGCCAGCATGTTGTCTGAGTATTAATTAGAGGAGGATGGAAAATTGCACCCATACATTAATGCTATACACACACTTCCCTACATAATGCACAAGCATAGATAAATCTATGGCTTGAATAGATAAAAGGAATACCAATCTCCACTTTTAAAAGGTAATTTCTAATAGTTTCTTAATGTTTTTTCACAAATTAATTCACTATTTTGGCTTTGTGCGTATGATATTCTGAATGGTTTGTGTTTGTTCCTGTTTAGCTAAAAGTGTTTTTACGTGTTGAATATAAACACTCCTTCCCCACCCCCCTAAAATCTTAACATTCTGCCATTCCCCTTTCCTAATCCGTAGACCCGTTTTACTAATACAGGGCAAGTGATGATAGGTTAGATTGCTGGAAAGAAGTTACTGGGTTGGATAGACTTTGACAGACTGCAAAATTAAACAATGGACTGGACCAGGCAGAGAAGATGGCTAAATTATGCATAGAAGCAATGTTGCCACAGAGACTCTGTGTTTCACTCGGAAATAATGTTACCCTGGTTGAGGAAGTGGATGCAACTTTAGTTAGCAGAATTATAGATACATATTTTTATATCAAGATTGACTTTATAAAGTTTGTCCTTCACGGTTTACGTCATGTTTTATTAACACGGTGGGGAACTGGGCAGGGGCAGAGGTGTGTGGAAGTATGACGTCTCTTGCTTGAGGTGCCTAAGGGCATGTCTATGCTACAGCGTCACAGCTACAGTGCTGCCACTGTCTACTATAGTGCCATAGTGTAGACACGTCTTATATTGATGGAATGTTTATTCCCGTCAATGTAGTTAATCCACCTCTCCAAGAGATGTTAACTAGCTGCATCTACAGTATGAGTTAGGTTGACCTAACTATGTCACACCCCTGAGAGACAATTATATTGATCTAATTTTTAGGTGTAGATCAGGCCTAATAAAGATGAGCACTGCATAAAAAAAGTTGTGCTGAGAATACTTTGTGAATGAGGATAAAAGCGATCCTGAAAATTGTGTGTGGCTGGGGCAGGATTTCTTTTACATACAGCAGAAAAACTTGGAATGGGAACAGTCCTTAACAAAGGATGGTGTATGTTTTGCACATGCTTGTTGATTTGAAACACGGAGCTTGGTTAATGCTTTTCTGTTGGGATAATTGGCCTTAAATTATTGAAGGCGACATGCAAAAGCATAGCACTGACAATGCTGTATTTGAATTGTTTCAAAGGGTTGGAGTACATTTTCTGATCATGATATATAAATGTTTCTTTTGTTTTTTAAATACTGAAATGTCATTTTAAAAGTTATTTTAGCAACTTCAGTGGTAGATGAAGCATTTTAATTTTTCCAATTTTAAAATCATATTTATCTGCTTTAGCACAACAAAAAAAGAATGCTTGCAAGATTGGAAGTCTTTGTTTAGTCTAATATAAGAATGTTAAGTGCTTAGAATAGTCAAATAACTAATATGCAGCAGAAAAGACATACACGTGTCTTCCTTTGGTGTTGAAGTATTTAGTGGTTAGTTTTTTTCATGATAATATTTCAAAGTTGCATAACCCTATCCCACTAACATGGGAGTAGGTAAAGTAAACAGTCTCAGTTGCATGTACTATATGTCAAAAATAATGCCGATATGAAGCAGTTAAACTTATTCAAAATGTTTGCATTTTTATTACTTTATCGAAGTTTCTTTCTATTCACATCATGTGATTTTGTTTGATCTTTTGAAAACTGGAACGTTTATGCTTAGTTATAAAAGTACCACTTTTGTTGGTGGTTTTCTTTTCTTTTCTTTTTTCTTTTCTTTTTTCTTTTTTTTTGTTTGTTTTTTAAATAAGTAAAGGCTATACAGTTTGACAAAAGTTTAAATAACCCTAGTGTTGCATGGGAAAAATGTTTCTTACAATCACAACAGCATGACTAAGTAGGCAATGTTTTAGAGTATATTGGCATTCAGTGTTGAATTTTGTGCCCATGTTTTTTTTATTTTGTTGATACTATCTGCATGTCATTAAAAAGTGGTCCACTTTCTTTTCTCATTATTTCATTTTTTCTATGTGAAAACACTGTAAATTTGATTTTGATTTCATTTTTTGTTAGATTTATTTTCCTCTGTAGTGACATTGAGAAAGGTATCTTTGGTATCATTCTTTGAATTCTTCAGGGGGTGTTATCTAACTGATGAAAGAGAAAAAAAAACTTGTTCACATTTGTCGCTTATTTATTGCACATCTCAGTATGATTATAATTTTTCTAATTTGCATGTTACAGAAATGAAGCAAGAACAAGAAAATATTAAATTAAAGCGAGAGAACATAAGCAAACAAGTGGTCATTGACTGAAATAATAATGTGCATGTTGTTTTCCCCCCTTCTCCCTCCTGCATGCAGGGATTTGGTTTCGTAACTTTCGAAAATAGTGCTGATGCGGACAGGGCGAGGGAGAAATTACACGGCACCGTGGTAGAGGGCCGTAAAATCGAGGTGCATGTTCAAAATATTTTCCTTTTCATCTTTTTTATAAATGTCTGCTTCACTCTCATTTGTTGTTTCAGATGCATCATTGGTGTCTTTTGTGTGCTCCCCTTTCCCCTTCCCATTGTTTATATATATATATTTATATATAAAGAGATAATCTGGCCTTACTTGGGTTTTTTTATTATTATTTCTTTTGTGATTATTATTATTATTATTATTATCATTATTGCTCTAAGGTGGATGACAGAAATGAGACAAAATAAAAGCTTTACTATTTTGAAGTTATTATTTTCTATGTTTTGTAAATCAATGGGTGCAGTAAATTCCAAAAAAAATAAACAAAAAAAATCAAAAACTAAAACAAAACTGTGAGACAGACAAAACAAAAACAAACAAAAGGTCGGGTTTTTTTCTTTTTGATGCCGGGTTGATGTGGGATCCACAGTGGCTTTCAAAATAACTCAGATTGGGAGATTATAGCATCCAAAAATATAAAAAGAGACAAAAGTAAAACAAAAGAACAACAACAATATCAGTCTGTTTGAAAGTTTCATTTCAGAGTAACCACCAGGCTGGTTTTCCTGGTTGGCCTGACCCATCCAGCCCCATCAAAAAACAAACCCAAATGTTTTTGGTACCACTGGGTCCCCTTCAACACTGCCTCAGAGTCGTATTTGTTAGAATAAAAAAAAAAAGAGAGAGAAAGAAAAATTACCAGTTGAAAATGCTGTCGTCTTTTGAGTAAGATGTTGCATATTTTGCCTTTTCATTTTCCCCCTTCGACGGTAGCGCTTAGGGCCCTCACCAAACTCTCAGTAACCATGGTAACTGTATACATACCCATGCTGGCGATGGTGCTGAATGGTAAGTGGAGAAGTCCATCTGCCGTTTCACGTATTTAGCGCTGATATACCACGTGAATTTTTTTGACTTGTTGTATTAAGTTTTCTTGATGCTATATTTTTTTCTATATTGGTACGCCTGTAATTGAGTGTACGTTTTAAGCAAGCCTGGGAGGCACTGATTGGATTGAGGATATGACTTCGTGCACATCTTACTCAGATTGTTAACTCCATATTGTGTTAAATAATGCACCCTCTTTTTATCCTTTTGTTAGCTGTGATTTTAAAGCTTGAATGATTTTGTTAATTCTTGCAATGAAAAAGGCTCTTGTTCCAAGTGTTGAATGCTAGATGTTGCTTTTCCAATGGTACTTCTCTTCTAAAGGGTTATGTTGCACACTGCTAAAATTCGTTTGTCCCTTTTTTTGACATTTTATTTGTTTCCTTGTACCTTGTCTCTTCCCCCTCTACTCCACTGCATGTTCCTTCATATAAAATATATTTTTTTCTGTTTTGAAATATTTATTGTTTCAGTGTTATCATGGAATACAAGCATGCACTTAAATCTTAAATTATGCAGTATCTTTTTAATTTGCTTTTAATGTGTCTTTATTAAAGTTTAAATGATATGATGTTGCTTTATTGAAATGATTTGTAAATTTAAATGGTTATGAAAGTAAATGTAATTATATATAATATGATTTTGTTATGCACCTACTGCCTTTTAAAAATTAAAATTGCATTTTATTTTTATATGACTAATAGCAGTAATAATGCATGCATTTAATAGTACCACAGACTCTCTCTATAACATTTACTAATTTAATTTTCTATGTGCATAGGTAAATAACGCGACAGCACGTGTAATGACAAATAAAAAGACAGTCAACCCTTATACGAATGGTAAGTGTGTGAGCTTTTGATCCTTTCTTTTACTGTCAAATACCAGAATGCATGTAAGCCCTAATGTTGCAAGCTGCTCCCTGTGGGTGGACTCCTGCAAAAGCATGCAGTCCTAATGACGGTTCTGTGGCCTTTATAGGGTCTTATGAGGCCATCCTCACAGAGTTCATTGCAGGATTGAGGGCTATGGTTGGGCAAACTGATGCACTCGGACAGAGGTCTGTTGACTTCGATGTGGCTCCTTGTAGGCATAGCATTCCATTTGCATGCAACGAGTTGCAGAATCAGAACCTAAATAATGAACTATAGTAGCAATATGTAAACTGATGCTGCATGTACCAGAGAATATACGGCTAGGAATTGATTATTCTCTTCTGGCTTTGTGCAGTGTTAGTATAGCAATGAATGAACTAATCATAGGGACAATTGTGCCCTGGATGATGGAGTCGGGGGGAAGGTCAGAAGGATGCTCCCTCTATCAAGCATGAGCTGCTCTTTGGTATTATCATAATACAGCTTACTTCAGGATTGTTTCTGTTGTCTGTTCCACAATTTGTTGAGAAGAGAAAGCAAATTATAATTGTTTTATGGTTCCCCTTTTTCTATACAGGAATCTAATTAGGAAATCACCTAAACATGATGTCCTTGCTGTTGATTTAACAATGGGTACAATATTGTAGACTAATGACAGAAGAGTCATCTGTAGAAATGTGGGGAGGGATGTTCTGGGCAATGCTTTTCAAAGAGATTTCCCCCCGCCCAAATCCCTTTTCCAGTGCTTAATTCAGCAGTTTTGCCAAAAAAGATTATTTTCTGTGAATTATTTCTAATCATTAACACCTTTCAACTACAAAAATTAGTACAGAAATGGATTTACTGACAATAATTATTTGTTCTGTTTGGCTTGGATACTTTTGCTATAGCCATTTGCTTTCCAAACTAATATCTTTGTTCCTATTTGCCCACCAAAAAATACAAAAGAAAACTGAACACGTATAATCAAAAAAGGCAGGTTGCCACAGTTGGCTGAGACACTCTTAAGTGCTGAAATCTCATGGAACTTATTTTCCACGTTTGAGAGCTCATTCTTGAGATTTTGCTAAAAAGTGGGGCAAACAGAAGTGAGGTGTTTGTTAATTTTTTAATAAGCATGTCAGACTTCCGCCACCCCCACCACAATAAAAATAAAATAACTGTTCTCAATTTGACATACAATTATTGACCTATTTATAATAATCTGGGAAAGACTAGTCTGAAAGTCCTCAGGCTCTTCTAGAAACTTTTCTTTCTTTCTTTCTTTCTTATTCATACGAATATGTGTCTGCCAAGTGATGAAAATGGAAAGCTTCCTTCATTGTTGCTGATTTTTGTATAAAATGTCAGCCCAGTGAATCAAACCAGACAGGCACAAGGCTTGACTGGGTCATACAATAACATTTTGCTCTAACAGTAAGTTGGAATATTTTATATACATGTGAAGATTTCACTCTTTTGTTCAATATGTTGTATGACAGAGGGAATAAAAGAAGGTTTGTTATAAATGATTTTGCGCATATTTAAATTAATCTTGCTACAAAGGTTAAAGAACAGGGTTTTCTCTATTAAGCATCAAATATCAAATCCAACCTCAGGGATGATGATGCTTGAAAAGGAAGCTCAGTCTTCTTATGAATGTCATCGGTGTTTTAGGGACAAGTTTACTTCAGTGTCACACAGAGTAGGTGTTACCTTGCTTTTTAGTATTGTCATTTTTTTACATCTGAAATGAAGATTCTTGAAATCATAGAATCATTGACTTTAAGGTCAGAAGGGACCATTATGATCATCTAGTCTGACCTCCTGCACAATGCAGGGCACGGAATCTCATCCAGCGACTCCTGTAACAAACCCCTAACTTATGTCTGAGCTACTGAAGTCCTCAAATCGTGGTTTAAAGACTTCAAGGTGCAGAGAATCCTCCAGCAAGTGACCCGTGCCCCACACTGCAGAGGAAGGTGAAAATTGTGTTGATAAAAGCATTTCCCACATAATTTGAAGCTTTCTCTTGAACTTCTTGTCTTGTGTTCTTCATTTTTAATCTTTTCTCCGGTTGCGAAAAATCAGCAATCAGACATGTAAGCCCATGTAATGACCTAGGTTTGTAGTGCTTGTTCAAAGTATCACACACAGGCCCGCCAACGGGGGTGGGGGCAATTGCCATGGGCAATTTAAAAGGGCCGCCGGCAGCACAGCAGGGCTAAGGCAGACTTCCTGCCCACCCTCTCTCTACTCCGCACTGCTCCTGGAATCAGAAAGCACATCCCTGCGGCCCTTGGGGAGGGGGTCTCCATGCGCTGCCCCTGCCCCAAGCGCCGACTCTGCAGCTCCCATTGGCTGGGAACTGTGGCCAATGGGAGCTGCGGGGGTGGCGCCTGCGGGTAGTGGCACACGGAGACCCCCTGGGGCCGCCTCCTAGGAGCCGCTACCAGAGAGCTGTGCCAGTCACTTTCAGGAGCCGCCTGAGGTAAGCGCCGACCCCCTGAGCCTCTGCACCCCTACCCCCAAACTCACCCCACAACCAAACTCCCTCCAAGAGCCCACACCCTGGACCCCCTCCAGCGCCCAAACTCCCTCCAAGAGCCCACACCCTGGACCCCCTCCAGCGCCCAAACTCCCACCCAGAGCCTGCACCCCACACCCCCTCCTGCACCCAAACTCCCTCCCAGAGCCCTCACCCCCTCCAGCACCCAAACTCCCTCCCAGAGCATGACCCCTCATCCCCTCCCACACCCAAACTCCCTCGTAGAGCCTACATCCCACATCCCCTCCTGCACCGCAACCCCCTGCCCCAGCCTGGTGAAAGTGAGTGGGGGGGGGATGGAGTGAGCAGGGGGCAGGGCCTCAGAGAAGGGGTGGGACAGGGGCATGATCTCAGGAAAGGGGCAGGGTAGGAGATGGGCCAAGGGTCTTTGGATTTGTGCGATTAGACGGTTGGCAACCCTACTGGGCGGACATGTGGAAGCCCTGGCCGTGTAATTGCTACCACCACTAGTCATGCAAGTTTATGCTAGCAGATAGATGGATTTTTGTTACTTACCTTGTGCTTGTCATTTCTTTTGGAAATATAGCTGCTTTTTAATTGTGAGTTAGCTGCCTGTGAGTAAGGAACATGCACTAGACTGGCAAAGTGACTTTCAGACATCTTTAGATTCTGTCGCCTATCGTGTCCCATATTTAAATCCAGGAAGGTTTATTCTTCAGTCTAATGTTCATTTTATAATTTAAGGCATGAGACTGAAACCTACGGGCTTATAGGGCACACAGGCTTGCATAAGTGGTATTAGAGTTGGGACTTCAACTGTGAGACCAAGGAACACAAGCACAAGTCGGGAAAGGGATATAGAGAGGTGCTGCAAAACTCACCTTTGCATTGCCTTGATACTGGCACTTCGGTATGCTGAGCTAGTTCCTAAGAATCTGAAACCACAGCCAAACATAAGCTCAATGAAGGGGTATCCTTGCCATACCCCTTTCCTCCAGCCATGCCCAGTATGCAAACAGCAAAGAGGAAAGGTCTTGTAAGAACCTCTATGCCAGTAGGGTATCCTTTTACAATGGGAGGTTTCAGAGTAGCAGCCCCGTGTCAGTCTGTATCCGCAAAAAGAAAAGGAGGACTTGTGGCACCTTAGTCTCTAAGGTGCCACAAGTCCTCCTTTCCCTTACAATGGGGTGATCCTTTCATGGCTAGTTATGCCAACTATACAGCCAGAGTCTACTGGCAACATGGAGCAAAGCAGATGCACCACACTAGCATATCTGGCCTTAGAAGTGGAAAATGTCCTTTGATGTTATGTCCATCTTCCTGCCAAAGCAGGATAGCTTTCTACAGTATATGATTGCTCCCTACAGTGCACTTAACCTATATTTCTTTGGATGACTATATAGATTTATTTTTTCACAGTTGCAGCTTTTAGAGTTTCAACATGAGGGGGAGATTAGTGTTGTGACAATAAGGAAAATGCATCAAACTGCACCCACTGGGGAGAATTTGCCTCATCCAACTGCTAAACCGGGGTTCTTTGACAGTTCCTTGCTCCTATCATGCTTGATTAACCCACACAGTTATGGGCCAGTACGTACTTCATTGACAAGATAAAGTAAAGTTTAATGGTTGTTATTTTCATGATGAATGAAGTCTTTCCTGTCTTAGCTACAAAAAGTTCAATGGTACAGCCATCGGAATGGGAAGGAAATGAAATATGGTCGTGACTTTCAGCTGTTAGCATCCATCTGCATCTACCAGGATATTTTTTTCTCTTGGACAAATTGAGTGCCCATTCGTGTTAGTTCAAAGCTGAGCAATATGTGTCATCCCCTTTGACAGCAGAGACTGAAGGATCTGAAATTCACTCAAATCACACATCTTTTGGACTGCACTAGTCAGGGATCTCCAAGGAGAAAACTTAGGGTTGGGGTTAGGGTCAAAATACCCTTCAGTAGCACTTTTAAAACCAAGGTGTTCATGAAAATTCACAAGAAAAAATTAATAAGTCACCATGGCTCGACCAATTTCCAACTTAGGTAATTACATTCTGGATATTTAAGGCATATGTTATTTGCTCCTGAAGTGTAGATTACATATAGTATTGTTCTTCGCTATCCATTTTATCTTATCAATGAATTGTTTTTATAGAAGAACACTCATCACTTGGGCTCTGACATTGATGAGTTGCTGTTTTCTGAAAAAAACACTTATTGAGTCTCATGCCAGAGATGGCTACATTTCAGTGATAGATGAAGGGGATTCCAATATGTTATAGTTCAGGGATGAGCTGCACTTGTGATCTCTCATTAAGTCTCTCTGTTGGCACTCCTTTCAAGTGTGAGGGCACTTGTTTCAAGTGCAGTTTGCATTTACTTCTCTGAGAGTGGAACCCTGTGGTTCACCCCACTTTTAAACTGGATCACCGAGCTACAGCACTCCCTGTTTACCAACCATATTTATCTCCATCTCGCCCAAACATATTTATCTCCAGCAGGTCCAGCAAGATTTCATCTCTGCTATGGAATCCTTTCCAGGAGCAGTGATCAGCTAGTACACGCTGTGTTCAAAACAGAGTATGAATTATTTATCCATAGAACATTGCAAGGAGAGAGAACAAGTTAAAAATATCAAAAGCCTAAATGCATAATGCCTTAGCCAAAACTTAACCTTTCCTTGACAGGTTAATTCAGACTTCTGATTAACTCAGGCACGCCCCCTTACCTCCCAACCCCTCAAGCACTGAGGTTGGGTGAGTCAGGATGCCTCCTGCAACTGCTGCCCCTTGGACAGCTCCACCTCCCACAAGTCTGTGTGCATGCTTGTCTTATTTTATCCAATTCAAACTACCTTTGTCTGACCTGGGACCCTGACCCTGGTTTTAATTAGTTTATGGATTTCTCCAGAGGACATCTGAAGCAGTCTGGAAATGGTGGCTTCCCTGTATTATCTATATGAGCAGCAGGGAATTGCATTGTGTTTACAACCATTGCTTTGGCTTATTGCAGGATTTAACTCTTAGTCACCTTTTATGCATCAGTAAAATAACCACAATTATATAGAGACGTATAATTATCTAGCAGTCTATCTAGCTATCAGTAACATTAATAAAAATTAACACAGATAATTCGCACATTCCTCACACTATATATAGGCCCCACTCCTGCTTAAAAATCAAAACAATGGCAAATCTGTGTTTGACTCCAGTGATGCAGGATCAGGATCATAGTTTTTAAGTACAGGATTTTCAGATGAAATATCTTATACAAATATGAAATACCACTCTGTGCATACAGATTTTTTAGGGTTTCTTCCCTTTTTCCGCTGCCTCTGAAAACCTGGGATCCAAGTCATCTCATGTCCCAAGTGAAAGATCGCTTTCAGTGGGCACCTGTTAACTCAGGAGAAGATGGGAGTGTGATGGGGAACGTTTCACATAGCTTGTCACGCTTTTTCAATAATTGTCAGTCTTTGCTGAGGCAAGGCTTGAAATAGATATGTTCTCACATCTCCGGATTGAAGTGTTGTAGGAAAGCTGTGTGGGGAAGCTTAAGTGGCTTCTGCCTACAATGCACTGTTTACTGTCTTGAGCCAATGCTTACCAGTCTGTGTTTTATGAGCATTAGCATTCACAAAATATAACCACCACTCCAGGGAAAAAAAGCCAATATTTTATACAATCCTCAGTTCTCACCATTTATATTTCATGGTGACATAGCCAGACCACTGCATATTTAAAGATAAACAGTTCAATAATTTCTTCAATATATAAATACTGTGATCAAACTTACATATCTACATACAACTTCCACTAAAACTACAGGATCCTGAAATAACAGCTTCATACTCCCATTTTCTTTATAGAAATTTAATATTTATTAATAGTATTTATTATTATAATATTTACTCGATCCTTTTTCTGTTGTTGTTTTGTTTTTTTGCTGTAGGCTGGAAATTAAATCCAGTTGTCGGTGCAGTTTATAGTCCAGAATTCTATGCAGGTAAGAGTACCACTATACTTGTTAGTTTTATCTTGTTTTGTTGTTGTTGAAAGTGTACAAAGTGTTTTGAGTATGAGTTCATTTATTTCACATTGCCTGCCGATCATTAAAAAGTTTATAATGAAGGTTTTTACCAATAACCTGAGCAAATTAAAATCTACCCTTACAATACATTCAAGTATATGACTGTTATTTAATATTACATAATAGATAATAATAATTCTCTGTGAAATGCACACTAATATATAGACTATATATAAGCACATTCACTTTTGCCTAAGGAGTAGTTTAGACTAATACTTAATAGTAAAACAGGAAAATATAACCATAATCATTTTATTTCTTTTAAGTATTAGTTTTAAAGTTTTTTTTCAATGTTTTGTTTGTAAATTTTTTGTATATGCAATTTTAGACCTATTTGGGAAAATGACAATTGACTCTGGGATCTTGACTGGGTGTTACTCCATTATTTAAGTTATTTAGTATCATAGCAGTTAAAAGGGAACACACCTATTTGTTCATGAAGTCTAACCCACCTCCAGTGTAGGATGAGATCCCCCCCAAACTGAGAATGCGTGCCATTTTAAACTGATACTTCATTTATTTTGGGCCAGCTGGCATGAGGGAATTATTTAACTTTTCAGATTCAGTGTTTTACTTGTGCATAAACAATTTTTTTCCGGTTAGAGTGGAAAAAGCCTTTAGCAAATGGAATATCTTAATATATTCTTTGACAATTTCTTTGCAAGTAGAAGTACAGATTAATATGTGCAAGTGTATTTATCTGAAAATTACAGATTCCAAAAGGTGCATCTAATCCTAAAAATAACTTAAATCTTGTTAGTGTTATACCTGTGGAAACCACCTTTTATCTATCGAATCTACAGCGTGGCCAAGTTCTGCCCTGGAGTACATGGGCTCCGATCTCATTGGAGTCAATGGGATTGTGCCTGCATCCATCTGAATGCAGAATTGGGCCATAATCAGTAACATCTATAAAAAGTGCTGTGAAACCATAACACTTAGGATTGACAACTTTCTAATTGCACAAAACCGAACAGCCCTGCCCTGCTCCTTCTCCGAGGCCCCTTCATCTCACCTCCCTCCATCGCTTGCTCTTCCCTACCCTCACTCACTTTCACCGGACTGGGACAGGGAGTTGCGGTGTGGGAGAGGATGAATACTCCCATCTGGGGGTGCAGGCACTGGGGGGGGGCTGGGGATGAGGGGTTTGTGGTGCAGGAGGGGGTGAGGGCTCTCGTTGCAGGTGTGGACTCTGGGGTGGGGTTTGGGGTGAAGGAAGGGGCTCCGGGCTGGGGCAGGGTGCTGGAATGTGGGAGAGGGTTCGGGGGGGGGAGGTCCCAATGGCGCTTACTGCAGCTCCTGGGAAGCAGCCACCAGGTCCCTGCAGCTCCTAGATGCATGGGTGGCCAGGGAGGCTCCACATGCTGCCCTTGCACCCACAGGCACCACTTCCGCAGCTCTCACTGGCCACGGTTCGCGGGGGGTAGGGGCAGCGCACAGAGCCTTCCTGGCTGCCCGTGCGTCTAGGGACTGCAGGGACCTGGCAGCCACTTCTGGGAAACACATGGAGCTAGGGCACGTAGGGAGCCTGCCTTAGCTCTGGACCCACGTTGCGCCACCGACTGGACTTTTAACAGCCCAGTCGGCGGTGCCAACCAGAGCCACGTGGGTCACTTTTTGACCGGGCGTTCTGGTTGAAAACTGGACGCCTAGCAATCATAATAACACTTAAACTCCAGTTAAGGCCTGGTCTAAAGCCCACTGAAGTTAGTCTCTCCGTTGACTTTGAATCAGGCCCTCAGAACACAGCTGACTGCCATTTTGAAGAGATTATCTGTTGAAAGTGAGTAGTTGAACTGCAAAAGGCAAGCAGACACTGTGTATTTAAAAGATTCCAGTTGGTACTGAAATCATGTAAGTCTTTTGTAGGCCCCTAAGCCATACATGAATCTTATACTAAACTAGTTTTAAGTAGCTCTATCCCTATCTTTCCATGTGTCTGTTTTTACATGGGTTTTGTATGTATATGAGTTACCAACAAGCTTTTTTATTTTTTTTCTAAACCAAAAAAGTAGATACTACTACTACTCGCTCAGCTAACTAAAACATTGCAGGACATGTTTAGTTCATATTCTTTGAAAACTAACTTTGAGCTAAGACCAGAAATAGAGTGTTTCATCTCAAAAGAAGATACATAGCTGTCACTAAAATGATTACTGCCAGCAAATGCTGTAATATATATATATATATATATATATAAATGAGTAGACAGCAACAGTCAAACATTTTTTCGGGGAAAACAAACATGTTGAACAAGAGCAATTTTAAATACGCATATTGAAGTCAAAGGAAGCTGCCTGGGCACATCAAGAGCAGAATTTGGTCTATAGTGTGTTAATAAGCATTAAAGTGATGTATTGGTGGGGTGCACCATTGTGGTATTAAAATAGTACTGAAATGTGTAAAGGTATTTAAATAGCTTAATTCCTAGCTTAATTCTTAATTTAATTCAATGGAATTAAGTTATTTTAGCTCTACTCTAAGCATAGGCAGGATTTATTTCCCAGTTTTGTGTGTGTCTATAAGTCAAAATAGAGAATGTGACATTGATCTGGTTTATGTATTTAGCCAACCAACCCTGAACCTGCATGAATTAGGAAGTCAGAATCATTAGTCGTTTTATATAAATGACTTTGTGTTAATGACAAATATCATAATATTCTCATAGTGCAATTATTGATTTTTCTCAAGCTTATGCAGAATTAACAACCTGGCTTCTAATTGTCTCACAGACTAGGGCATGAAGAGTTCACATATTTTTGTAAATTAAAATCAATATTTTCAATCTCTCCTAAAGGTAATTTTCCTAATTTAGTGGACATTTCCCTAACATTTATTTTGTCTTTTAATTATAAAATGGCAGGTTATTGATTTTTGTGTATAACCTCTTCAAGTCCCAAGTGCATTTTTACTGCCAACACAGGGAGGTGTTTGCCCCTCTTAATGAGAAGCTTTAATTACCATTAGAACAGTATTAATTTAGTTTTATGAATTATGACATGTTGCCTACCACATCCGAAAAAGCTCTTATCAAGACACTTTGTTTTTTTTTTATTTTTATCTAAAATTTTATTCCATTCATACATACAGGCAATTTTTTTTAAACTGCACATCAAACTCCTATGTTGTTAGTGCCTTTAAAATACTGAATGAACAATAATGTTTCCCACAGACGTATTTAAACTTGGTTGAAAAGCAGTGTATTATTTTTATTTTAAAAAGAAGTATGTTAGATCTCCTAATGTGATAGAAAATAAAACAGTAAAACAGCAACGTAGTGTCTGCCCACAATAATAGAATGGTTTGGCATATTGTGCCATTCTGTCCTATGTCATTTGCAGAGGAGGAAATAAAACTTTTGAAGACCTCGGAATTAGAAATAAGGTTTTAAGATGGATAAGATTTTTAGTTTTTTAGTTTAATTATGTTTTCCAGTACTACCATGTTAAAATTTAACATGGAAAATACCTTCTACTTCACATTGTTGTATGCAGTGTTTTGTAGCTGTGTTGGTCCCAGGATTTAGCAAGATAAGGTGGGAGAGCTAATATCTTTTATTGGACCAACTTCTGTACTGAGACAATGTTTTGTGCAAGCTCGAAAGCTTGTCTCTCTCACCAACAGGAGTTGGTCCAATAAAAGATATTACCTCACCCACACCCACCTTCTCTACTACTTCACAGTCAGTGCAAGAAGTTCCTTTTGCCTGCTAATAAATGATGAAAAATTTCGCCACTTTGGAAATGAAAGATGATATATCTACAGAGAAACTGTTGATTTAGAGCACCTTTAATCTTCATAAATAAGTAAAAAAACAGAAGGTTATACAAAGCTGTCTGGATGGCACTGATGAATGGGAGATTCACCCGTTTCTCAATTGCTGGTGAAGACACATGCCGCAAGGCTTAACCACATTGTACATCATATCTGCCAACTCATTTCTGTGATTAAATATTCCATCAGTGCGGGCTATAAGGCAGTAAAGCTTAACAAGATTCATAAGATGCACCACTTGAATACACATAACTCACTTCCTTGGATGGAGAACACCCCGCATGCACAAGAAAATTAGAATTGAGTTAAATTACTCCATAAGACAAGATCAATAAAGAAAGGAAAAGATCCCCTAATGCAATGCAAATCTAAGATATAGTTATGTCCTGATAACTTGAAGCAGACAATTAAAGTCAAAAGTGGAGAAATATAATGTGAATCAACTCTATAATCCTGAAGATAATGGTAAACAGTAGGACTAGTGACATGATTGTTATTGCTCCACCTTTTTCTCTAAGTATACTATAAAAGCAGACCTTTCATTAAGAAAATGTGTGAGAGATAAAATGGAGAAAGAACAGAGATACACGACAGACCCTGCATATGCAAGTAATTATTTCCCTGTGAAAGATATTACAGCAAAACTATTTTTTGTCCTACTGAGTAGCTTTATAAGTCTTTTTATAAGTGGCTTTGAAATGATCATGGCTGAAGCAAATTAGAACATCAAGAAAGTATGGCTGCTTTTTGCCAGATGATAACATTCATAGCAATGTGATAGTAATGGTTTAATATTTTGGTTAGGGTGTGTACTTTGATGACCAGTCTGGCAGGACAACGATGTACTACTGAGGTATCTTTTGGAATACAGCTGTTGTAATTAGGATTTCTAACAAAGCACTCTAACAAAAGACCTTAGAGACTATACCACAACATTGGCAAATTGCCACAACCTTTTCACCCAAGATCTTTGTAAAGCACTTCAGCAATATTATGCTGAAGGCAAAAGTCCTGAGGTTTATCAGATGAAACCCATTAACTGTTTTTTTTTTGTGCTCAACTGTTAATATACACACTTTATAATCAATATGTAGGGTTTTTTCAACTTGCATTGTCTTCAGATAGACCTCTTTCAACTAATAAAAACATACTGTTTGGAATGAGAGCCTCCTCTGCTTTAATGAGGAAGTTTCTGTACCAGATTTCTTCAACAAGAAGTATTTGACAGAGATGCCATTGCCATTTCAATATAATTTTTTCAGAACACCATTTTAAAAGGGTACAGGCCAGCTCCTCCCGAGGAATCGCAGGGAGAAGTACTGTCCTGTTTGTCTCACATGTACATTTTCACAAGTTTTTGTTTTATTTATACATCTAACTAATTTTAAATACATTCCAGGGTGACTACTAAATAACTGTATTAAGCTAAAGCCTTCTTCCCATCATTATTGTGCTGAAATACAGTTTCCAGGGTACAGATTCTTATCTCCATTTGGAGGAGTGTTCTACTGGAACACTAGTTCTTCTATAAATCTTCTCTACCTCGTCTAAAAAAAGAGATCTTGGAGTTATTGTTTGATAGTTCTCTGAAAACACTCAAAGTGCAGTGGCAGTCAAAAAAGTGAACAGAATGTTGGGAATCATTAAGAAAGGGATAGAAGATAAGACAGAAAATATCATACTGCCTCTATATAAATCCACGGTACGCCCACATCTTGAATACTGCATGCAGATGTGGTTGTCCCATCTCAAAAAAGATATATTGGAATTGGAAATCCTTCATGAATTTATCTAGTTCTTCTTTGAACCCTGTTATAGAAAGGGGCTTCTGTTCTCTTCCTTGGGCCCTGCACATGGTCCAGGGTTCTGAGAAAGGAAGGTGTGGGAACCAGGGCTGGTTGGGCTGGGGAGGATGCATTATGTCATCTGTGCAGCTGTGGCATGGAAAAGTTAATACACCTCTTGGGAAGCTGTTACTAGACGTAGTCCATTGAAGCTGCTCTGACAAGCAGCTGCTGCAGGAGGTGCAGGGCCTCGGACTGGATGGTTCTGACCCTCCTGCATATTCCCTGGTATCCATCAGATTTTGGGGCGGAATAGGAGCTAAACCTTCCGCTTCCCACCAGATGATACGATCCAGGGGAATCTCTGTGAGGAAACTCTTATATAGTTTCCCTTGGAAAAAGTCTTGTCCCAAAGCTTTTACTGTGAGAGAGGATGATCTGGCCCTTAATTATCTTTACTAAAATAACTTGTGGTGAGGAAGGGAAAAATAATACACGGGTGCTTTCAGAAGTGACCAGTGTTATTCATATGTGAAATGATAATGGAATAGTTAAGCATTATCTGCCTTAGTAAAGGATTTGGCTGCTAAAAATGAAGAACAGCAACCTATTATTCAGTCTGCCATTTCAGTACTGAGCTCTGTGATTCGCCACATCTCTGGTATGTAGGGAGCTATTGTTATATCCATTTTACAGACAGGGAAACTATTTTTGTAAAGCATGATTCTTTAAATACACCATACAAACAAGATTCCCATTCTTGGTTCTCTACAAGAAAGGTAAGAACAATTTTCAGCCTGCTGAGGTACTGATAGGTGAGCAGGAGAACCACTTACCTATCCCATGTTCTGTTATAACTGCCTCAGCTCCGTCCAGAACCTTCACAGTCAGCTCCTTTCCAGCCACAGTCTGTGCCAGACTTTGTCCGATGCTGCTCTTTTCTTCTGATGGCTCCACTTGAGAGGGTTCTCCCACCTCAGTAATAATATAGTCTTCTCTAAATTAATCACCCCACTCCTAGCTGTCATGTTTGCCTTTGAAAATCTGTCCCCAGCACGGTAGTTCATGTGGAACATAGGGGTGGGTCTAGTGCTCCTTCCCAACCATCAGTGCCTCAGAACACTAAAGCATTTGAAGTGCTAGGAGAGCTCCAACTTGTCTCACAGTTGGAAGCTGAGATCCAAGAGTGGAAATCCTTTTTTAATGATCTCGTCAAAGAAGTAGAGTTTGGTAAGTAATTTCCCATTGTAGCTTTGTTTTATGCTTTAAAAATGTATATTTGTTTATAATTAACATAGGAACTATTGTAATATAGCACATGTAAGCACATAATTATGCGGGGGAGGCAGGAAATTGCTGAGTAAATGGAAATTTGTTCAAGAGAGGACTTGCACCTTTTTTCTCTTGTAGTGTCTGAGCACTGGGGGTTTTATCCCTATGCTAATCTTTCAGTCTCTGAGCACTGCGGTATTTCATTTAGCAGAGACGGGTGTCCTAAAAACACCATTACATGAGTGAATGAGCCATGTTTCACACAGAATCTTATGAGGCTAAATGATTGTTTATACTACAACTTTAGATCCTCAGATAAAAAGTTCACTGTATAGTACATGCAAAGCATAACTTTTGTACAGTCATATTGTGGTTTCTCTCTCTCTCTCTCTCTATATATATATTTCAATGTACTTTGCAATCTGATTAGATGTGTGACATACCAGGGTACAATCCAGACTAGTTGGGGGCTGTGTCAGCCCTGGCCTGCTAGCCTGAATGCCTTCCAATGCCTAGCTATAGTAGCTCCCACCTGGGCTGCTCACAAACAGCCTTCCAGCGTGCAAGCCACACCCTGTGTGTCTGTGTGTAACTGCAACCTGTCAGTTACACCCTGGCTCTCACCAGCCTCAGCTATAATGCAGAGTCAACCCAACACACCCCCAGTCCTGGATTTCCCCCCCACACACACACACTAAATGTATGTCCTGTACTGCCCTGCCCTCCCTTGGACAGTGCAGATATTTTAAGTCTATTATTCCTTTCAAGGAATAATATACCAACTTATTATCTTAAATAGAGTTACCCAGACACTTCAATTTAAACTCACTGGATTAGATAAAATGGTAAAACAAGTTTATTAACTACAAAAAGGGAGATTTTAAGTGAGTATAAGTAATGGGACATAAGTCAGAAATGGTTAGAAGATAAAACACTTACTTGTGTCTAATTTAACAAAAATATACTGTATTCAAGCAAAATGTCTCACCACATGTTTCCAGCAAAGTTATTGAACCCTCTTCCTCCCCCCACCCCACTCCAGTCCAATGGCTGTTTGCTGTTTTCCTCTATCATCTTAGGTACAATGCCAGATACAGAAAGTGGAAGAGAGAAGGGGGTCCCTTGGGGTGTCCCCTCCTTTTTATAGTTTCAATCCCTCTCTTGAAAAAACATTTCCAGCTGACAACCAGGAGACAAATAGTCTGTGTGGAAGGATATTCCCTGCTGCTTTTTTCTACCTGTGTGAACTTCCTTTGTTTTCCCTTCCTGCTTGATGACTCTGTTTTCTGCTTAAATGTAAATTAAGGCAAGCACACATTCTTTTGTTTAGGACAGACCTATTTGCTGACTTATTCCTGCCTTGAGTATATGGAACTGGACTAGAAGACCTTGAGGTCCCTTCCAGTCCTACAATTCTATGATGATTCTGCTTCGGCAGGGCAGTGGGGTTTGGAAAATGTGTTATAACTTTACATACAATGTTGCCACACATATTTTATCAGGACAATACTGACCAGCAAATTATGAGTTTTCAAATTATATCTCACAAGGCATACCTTATACAAAGATTATTACATTAGTGTGTAGGATGTGAATAGAGGAGTCTATTCCATTACAATATGCCTTTAGTTTTGATCTTTGCTGTCAACTAAGCAGTTTCTCCCTCTAAATTTATTCTCGGACATTATTAGTTAAACAGATTAAGTTGTTTTCTAAATACAGACAAATTAACTAAATATTGTTTAATATCCCTTATGTTAATTATACCTAGATGTTCATTTTCAAAGCATAAAACAAAGCTGTAACCACAGTTTAAAAAATGTAATGTTAAAGTACTATTATACAAATGGTAAAATCCCAGTTAGATTCACAACACTGATGACAGTTAATGCATTTCTAAAACTTCTGTGGAGCTGTTATAACCCATTACAGTCGAAATATTGGTTTATGAAAAATTAATAAAGCCAGTAGAAAATGGAATTCAACATCTGTACTAGCTATTTACACAGAAAGAATCACCCAGAATTAATTATGCCTTATGCTATGTTATAATGAGTTTTTCATTAAAATGTATACTATTATGGAAACTAAACAAGGATTATTCAAAGAATAATGCCAATGGCTGTTATTTTTTTGAGAGATTAAATTAGTTAATTGATTGTACATTTAAAATGGAAAGGTTAATCAACATATATTTATCATTCTGTTAAAATCTGCATATTTTTTGGAAAAATGCATAAATATAACAAATCTTCCGATGTTAAATATGTGAATATCCTGTATATGTGTCCTGTATATGTATCCTGTGTATAGTATTAATTATAAAGTGCAGTACAATAAGAGTTTGATCCTGCTCTCATCCAAATCTATAAAAGAATTTCCATTGACTTGATTCATGTAGGCTTAACTATAGGGAAGTTTACAGTAGGAACTGGTGGAAAGTGCTAAGCAAAGGACTAAATCAATGGAATTTTGACCACTGCTTTCAACAAAAATATTCCCCAAACCGCAAATTGTACTGAAGGCACCAATGGGTACCAGAGAATACAGTAACCTCATGTACAAATGTGATAGAGATGAACACAGAGTGAAATGCTCCATGGAACCTCACTGATTTTTATGAAGTAGAGGAAAGAGTGTGCTTGATGTACATTGGTTGGGAGGCTGCTCCAGAGACAGTGGTTGCTACTGTTACAAAGAACAAAGATGGGGCAGGGAGTAAAAGAGATACAGGAGCAGTCATGAGAGAGGTATAGGATGAAGGAAGCAGGTGGATATGAAGGAATAGGTGAAGGCAGCAGGACACAGGCTAGGATAGAGTTATAAAATGCTTGAGAGCAGAAAAAAAGTTGATGTACATTTGGAAGAAGAGAGGAAACTAGTGCAGAGACAGAAGAACAAAGGAAACATGGCCAGAACAACAGGGAGGGAAAAGTCCTCAAATGTCTGTGCCTCCTATATGAATAGGTTGAATTTTTAAAAGAAAGAGGACTTCTTTCCTTGTTCCGGGGCCACAAGTTGGAAGTCTCTCTTCCCTCCACACACACACACACACACTCAGTGATAGTTAATTTACTGGTGCCAATCATTCCAGATACTGGTTGTGAAGATCCCTTGCTTCTTTGGTTGTAAGATAAACATGCTCCTTCTAGACCCAAAGATAAAGCATACAGAATGGAACCAAGCACACATGTACATTTACCTATAACTGAGCTACATAATATGATTATTTTAAAGAGGGAGGTATTCCATTTAGGTCAGAGATATCAAACTCCCTTGTGAAGAGAACTGAATTTCAATTTTAATCATGTTCTGTGGGCTGGTGTGCGAATTTAAGACCACATGCTCTCTCAAACTTACTGGAGAACTGCCAGTGATGTTAGAGAGAGGTTTACACAAAGATCAAGTGGAAAATAGGGCTTTTACATAAATAACTAAGCTTGTAGTTAATATCATTTATTGTTGTTCCGTACCTTATTGCAATGTTAGCCTCACTTAATGGGGAAATATGCTCATCATTAGGATCAGCACTTTCATCCTTTTCTTTCTTTTCTCACCCCCTACCCTGTCATTTCTCTGTCTCTCAATATCTTGCCTGTCCTTATGTGTCTCTTCCTTTCTTCCCTCTGCCTTTCTCCCCTTTAATGTAACATCTCCCAATTCTCATCCCACATGTGATCATCACTCCCCCTTTTCCCCAATCCATGTATAAACATGGTTAGTAATGACAGTGTTAATTTGAGGAAGATAACATTGTCATTAGGCTTTAGAGTTAACACTCCTTTCAGATTAATGGTGGCTGCAGAGTTTACATGTCCCAGAGACATTGTTTCAGACTGTTCACAGATACAAGAAGAAACACTGCATTACGTACCTGCGATTTATACTTGGCAGGCTATCTTCGCCACTAAAAAGACTAACCTTTTTTGTTTGTTTTAATTTAAAGTTTGAATTCTGCAAAATCTTTCTGTACTATGCGGGTCATAAAAATATATCAAGTGGACATGATGTCATTCTGTGCTGTAGTAATGTTTCAAAAACATATTTTTTCAGCTTTCACTTGTTTTTTTATAGAATTTTCCTTGCCACATTTATTAATTAGCTAGACACAATAAAACTATCCAGAGTCAGACTCTGTAGCATCCTAATCAAGAGGAAACTCTACTTCCTTCCTGTTGATCATAGCTCCTCTTCATTATCATGTTAGTTGCCAGATCTGTGGTTTTCTTGTCTTGTTTTTAACTTCAGCATTGTGCGTATATTTTTACATTCCCCCACAGTTAAGTAGCTTTTATAACTCCCAACAATGCATCTTTTGCAGCCCAAGTATACCTACATTTTTAAATTAGAAATGTTTCTCATAATTGACATAGGAGTAGGAGTGAGGTCGCAGCTCCTAAAATCAATGAAAGTCATTCATTTTCTGAGCACTTGCAAAGTAACAGGATGAAACCTGGAAACTCTGAGAACTCTGGGATCACAAAGTTGGCACACAGATACATTTTCACCACTCTATCATATAGACAACCAAAGGACAGGGCCCTGTATGGTTGGAAGGTGGCTAGCAAATTACAGGCATGACTGTAAACCTAATAATAATATATGGAGAGTGATCTCTCAGAATAAAATAAAAGACAAGGTGATCATTAAAATAATTGTTTATTCAGGGTTGAGTGGGGGGTACTTACCATGTCAGAAGTTAATTACAGTTATGCACATGAATGCATAGCTCTGATTAAAGGTGGAAAAACAAAGCCAGAAAAAGATCAGTCACAGAGGATGGACATTTAGGCAAACCAACTGCTTTAAAATATGATGTAATATCTTTAATATAGTTTATTAGAGTGAAAAAACTCTTCTGTGTGTCAGATCATTATTATATCTGCCAGCCTAATCCTAAAGTAGCTCAAGGTTGTCATTCATACTAAATAAGATGTTGAACTATATTCAAAATGCATGGCTAACTCATTATCCTTCCATTTCCTCTCCAGCACTGTCTCCCCATTTTAGGGTACCAGGTTACAGATTCTCCATTGTATTTGCTCAGCAAAGATTTAATACCAGCTCCTCCTACACTGAGGTTTCAAATTACCAAGACTTCATTATTTTTTACAAAATACATTGCTGTTGATTTACTTATTATGGTGGTGCTCCAGAGTTAAGTTTGCCTTCTGAAACAGGATTAAAATGGAACATAAGTTTCCGTTTTTCTCTACATTTTTTTCTTTATGAAACTTGTTTGAAAAAATAAAAGGAATTCTTGTACTTAACTGAAAGTGGATCTTTTAGAGAATTCAGAAATATTCTATATGTGTTTTTTTTTCACCATTACATCATGTTTTCATGTGCCTCTGCAGTTCCAGGGCCTGGACCTTCCCAAGTGAACAAGCACAGTAAAAAAAAAAAAAAAAAAGCAAGCCTTATGCATCACATGTCAAGGGTAGTTGCAATCGTTCATAATACTTTCTGATTGTGAAGGCAGCAGAACTGTCTGTTGGTGAGGGAAGGGGACTCTGGGTTCGCAACAGGGAGATGATCTTCCCAGTAAAGATAGACATACACACACTAGTTCTGCTCAAGATAGCACCCCAAAATAGTAGTCTGGTCATGGCAGTATGACAGCAGCCCGGGCTAGTCACTGCAGTACAATCCTGGCCAGTCCCTGGGTATGTATGGAGTCGGCTAGCCTGAGCCACTGCCTGGTCCACTGTGGCCACGTTGCTATTTTTAGGCACCTCTCACGCTGCTGTCTGGAGTGGCTCACAACTGTGAGGGCCTACCTCAGGGCAGACTCCCCAAGCTGGTGGTGTGTTCTATAATTAGATTTCACCAAGCCAGTGACAAATGTGAATTTCTGGCTCACTATACCAGTCTTACCATAAGAGTCACAGTCTCCTCAGACTCTCCAGTCTATCTTGCCACCCAGATAAACTAGCTAAAAGGAAATGAGACTTACTGAGCGGTTAGAGCAGGTACAGTATATGTACAGGTGAGGCACAGTTTATAATTCCAAATGGTAGCAGAGATGTAGTAATCTGCTATCTTCCCAAACGTCCCTCAGGGCTACCCAGAATAACTCTGGGGATCTCTGTCTTCTCGTTCAGTTATTCTGCCCTGTTAAGATCTAAACAATCCAGAGATGAAGGATCTTTCCTTGAATCCATTCTTATAGTGAAAGCAAGAAATCTGGGAGGAGGGCTAGCTCAATGGTTTGAGCATTGGCCTGATAAACCCAGGGTTGTGAGCTCAATCCCTGAGGGGGCCATTTAGGGAACTGGGGCAAAAAATGGGGATTGATCCTACTTTAAGCAGGGAGTTGGACTAGGTGACCTCCTGAGGTCCCTTCCAACCCTGGTATTCTATGAAACGCATTTTGAGTCTTTGACCTCTGATCATCACACACTTGCTTTGAAATTAGCACTTTTCTGTTTAAAGTTCTTCATTTGCATTTCACAAGGCTTCTTTCTTGTCTGATGGGTTAATAAGTTACAGGAGTATTTACAGTGTAAATGTTTGCTATTACATTATAAGAGGATACAGATAAGTGAAAACAATACAAATAACATTCCATTAGTTTTCATTAGGTTTAAACACCAAATACATTCTTACACATTTAACAGTCACTTTGATTTATACTAATAAACAAGTGAATTGACCTGGGGCTTCAGCATGAGCTGGCACCTGATCTGCCGGGGTCACAGAACTGGCATGAGCGGGGTTAGTGCATGTATGTCTATCCGTGTTAGGAATTACCGCTCCCAGCTGCTGTGTAGACATACCCTGGGAGACAGGAGTTTTATTCTTGGTTCTATGTCTGACTCATTCTGTGATTTGGGCATGTCACTGAGGACTAAATTGTGCCCTGACACTGGCAGGTTACATAAAGCAGAAATCAAAAGGTTCTTCAGCGCCTTACGCCTCCATACAGGACTCTAGTGAGCCTGCAGTCTTTTCCCTCACCTAGCATCACTAACCACTCCTAAAAGGTGGGGAAGAAGGCACAGCTGTAGCCCTCACTGAACTTCAGCCCACAGAGCTGACTGACTATTGTAGAGGAGAGCAAACTGTACCCTCTTATGAAGCAGTTGTTGTTCCCAACTGTCTTGTTAAGGGGTGGTACAGTACCTGTATAGCACAGATAAACCATGTGTATTTTACTTTATTTTAAAACCCAAGACACAGTTTAAATTAGAAGTGGAGTTCTGAATGCCAGCTTTTGAGCCTGAAGACTATTTTTAGTTTAAACAGTAGAAATAGTTCTGTTGTAACTAGATAAAGAGGTGAGAAGTATTGGCCTGATTTTCAAAGGTGCTGAGCACCTGAAAATTCCATTAACTTCAATTGAGAAGTTATGAGTTCTCAGCACGTCTGAAAATCAGTCTGTGTGCGTGTGGTACAAACATGTACACACTGTCCAGTTCAGCTGTAGTAAACTTGCTATGCAGGACAATTGCAGTTGTTGAAATGCTACTAGCTCCATTCCCTTTCACCTCCTCACACTGTTTCAGAACCTATTTTCAAACTTGGGGTCATTTGGTGGCAGTATATGAATAGGATGTGAGAGGATTTACACTAGACTGAGACAGGATACAGCATGTACTTCTCTCATGAGTTATTGATGACCTCATGAGATATAAGAGGTCATCAGTAACAAACAAATATAAAGTCTGTAGTCAGTCAGCTCATTGTATATTCTGGTTTATGTAACAGTTGAGTTTTTATTGGTGGAATGTTTTCTTATTGGCTATAATTGAGAGAATGGTTGGGTCTGATTAAATCAATTTATTATTTGAAATTTCAGTTTTCCTGTCCTTCATCATGAGTGAATGTATGATGGAAATGGCTTATGCTACATGTGGTTGCAGTATTTTGTGCTCTGTGGCGTGCATGCCAATGAAGTAAGAAACATATTGCATCTTTGCTTTTGTGCCAGCACCACCTTTCCACAAGCTAACAGTGTCATGGCCTAGCCTAAATTCACAGGCATAAACCAGGTGTGATGGCATGACATCAGTGACATGCTTGCCACATGGCCACTATTGTGCAGTACACCATTGCTGCTATTATTATTTTTATTTCTATTGTGGAAACACCTAGAGTCTGAGACCAGACCCCATTGTGCTGGGCACTGTACACACCACAAAAATGATACAGTTTTAGTATGCAACTAGAAAGAGAGAAACAGAGAAGGAATAATGGACATGGTATAAGTGATCTTTTGTACAACAAGTATCAGTGTCAGCTCACTTGTTGCCTATCCATTGCTGTAGATATTACAACGTTCTGTAGATATTACAACGGAGGTGAGTTTTAAGGAGGATAGGATAGTGTAGTGGCTTCACAAATTTTTACAAGGAACTTCTCCCATGTACAGCATAAAGCGCAGCAGGAGAGAAAGCGCAAAGGTGATTGAGGCAATAATGAACTAGAGCATGATGGAGACCAACATCACTGGCAGAGAAGAGATGGGGGGAAGGTCATGGTCTTAATAGCATAGTAGCATTGATAGACCTCAGGAAGCGCCTGAGCGGTCACAAGTAATTATTTTAAATTGGATTATTACAAAAGTACTCTACATGGGGCTATACCCAGGGATTAGTTAGAAATTACAGTAGGTGCAGAACTTGGCTTCTTAAAAGCCACAAGGAATTTGTAAAATTGTCTTTTTCATAATCAACTGAACTGGCTTCATATTAGCTTCCAACAGCAATATTAGGTCTTGACTTTGATTTATAAAATCCCACAGTACTTGGCTTAGCCTTTGGCTGCCTCTGGGCCCCCTTTTCTTCCCTCATTGCACTGTAGTTCTTGGACGAAAAACTCCTATGTTTAACTGATTGGGATAAGGTTCTCAGTGGAGGCCTCAACTCTGTAATTTTCTCACGAAGAGAAGGCTGTCTGAGGTTTTTCTGTCTTTAAGGCAAGGATAGTCTCTGGACTCAAGTGTCTACTTGCAGATGGTGCAGCGGAGATGGGTAATTTTGGGGTGATGTAACTTTTTTCTCTTTAGAAAAAAACTAAAAAATCTTTTTTCAATGTAATGTATTCACCTGAGACATGATCGGGCATGAGTTATAAATCTAAAAAATAAATTTAATTCTGTTTGGAGAAGGATCCTAATTAGATGATGTAGAAAACATGTAAAAGGTACTCTGTTGTTGCACAGGCAATATATTTTCAACCCTAGTAAAGCCCAGGTCATGCCACATTAAACACGCATCAGTAACCAAGGGCTAGATTTTGCAACCCTTACTTGTTTAAGTGAGCACTTAATGTGAGTGCTACAAATGGGACTTCTTGTCTAAGTAATTGCTCACCCAAGTCATTAAGGATTGCACAAACTAGCATATAATGTTGTTCCACAACAGTAGCCTTTCTGTTAAATGTTTCTGGCCCACATCTATGGAGTCTGGCATGTTTGAAGTATGCTGAATAATAATTTCAGATTATCCACTGGGGGTGTGTCAGTTATGAACCAACACAATGCTGGTCACTGCCAGAAAGAGCAGCAGTATAATGCACCTTCAAAAAAGAAAATCAGTAGGGTGCTAGTCTTTTTTCAAGACAGAATGAGTCACTCTGAGTGGAGAAAAAAACACTAATGAGGATCTAGCACCAGACATGGGGCTAGCTATTGCTGGAACTTCATGTTTCTCAAGAGCAGAACTACAAATACTACCTAAAGCCAGGTCACAAACAAAAATCAAACAGCAAATTTTAGTAGTTCTGATGCCCTGAGAGTGCAGAGATCTGCCCACATCTTTTGTTTAAGGTATTTATTTTTCCTTACAGAAGTCAGCATCTAGCCCTAGATAAAGGAGTGTATTTTTTAAAAATGTTGTATATCCACGAAGTCAATAAAAGGTATAATTATCTCGTGTTTGAAATTTTTTTTACTGCATAACTGTCACAGGGCTGGCCCTTTAAGGGAGCCAAAGGCCCAGCTTACACTGACAGGCTCCACAAAAGGGAATGAGCCAACCCAGGTCTATCTGTGAATAGGTAACAGCCTAACTAGCTAGAAGGCAGTTAAGTAAGGCACACTTGGGCCTAATAATAAGTTTAGGAGAGCTCACTTGAAAAAAAGGTTCCTGTGGTGAAAGGTTGTTCTAGAGGAAGGGAGCTCCTAGGAAGCCTGAACTAGGTAAAAGCTCTAAGGCAGGGAGGCTTGAAGAGACTCTTGAACAAGCAGGAAAGAGACTACAAAAGCTTCCCACTTAAGGATGCCTGGGAGACACACTGAATAAACAAGGGAAAGACTGTGGAGCTCTTGATGCAGTAGAGAAGCCTGAGGCCTTATAGCAGAAGGAGCTGCTGCTGAAACCTAAAGACTTATTTGTTGTAGGACTTCTAAGTTTTATCGGGGCTCTGAAGGAAGAGCCTTTAAATCCACATACAAATGCTCCTTTTAGAAAGCTTTATTAAAGGGAGATATACTGCTGCAAAGTAGAATCTTTGGCTTCTCTTTGACCAGGCTGTTTAAATCACCTCATAGTTACCTCAGAAAGGGCGGGGGGGACTGAGGCAGGCAATAGCAATACCGTGCTCAGCTGCAAGGGTGTGCTCAGGAGATGACGGTGGTCTTTCTATAATAACAGTTCAGTGATTAAATGTTCTGTATTTTTAAGTTTAAGTTGAAGGTTGTTTTAAAAGGAAACCATAATAGATTAGATTAGTTAGTGAAAAATCACTGATGTGCTGTTTCCAGTACTCCCCAGACTGCTTCCAGGACAGCAGCTGAGCCTTTATGACTTTCTTCAGTCATTTTCCGAGCTCCCTGCACTATCTCCAGTGATCTATGCCCAGGCTTTTTCCAATAGTTTTTTGGTCCTCTTCTATACATCGGGGCTCCCACTGACTGTTGCTCAGCTCCAGGCTACTTAATCCTTAATGATCAACTGATGCTTCTCTCAAGAGAACCAGAAATGCTGGGCAGATGATGTGGGGGAAAAAATCAGTTAAACCAAACTCATGGAGATATTTTAGGGCTATCACTGAGGTGCCCAATGCCTTGCAGGATTAGAACTTTAAAAAGCTGGTGAGCGAGGAAACTGATTCATCCTCTACAGAGTTGAGGGGCAGAACTTCAGCTGATATATTTTGTCATATTTCCACGGAGATAATGGAACTATGAAAATTTATACCAACTGAAGATCTGCCTGTGGTTGTTTTATGGCTTTTTGATTTTTCACAGCATGTTTACTGGTATATCCTGGAGCAAACCTGACTGTCCAGTGTCCTACATTAGGTATGACTACCAGAATAAAAGGGAAAAACTGGGAGTGTAAGAATAATCATTCCTGCTATGTACACAGAGATAAAAAATGATGAGTAGACTGTATTGAGAAAGGATAAACAGCAGGAGGAAATTTGACATATTGAAACAGAGTTGTGGTGAGAGACAATGGAAATGGTGATCATGGAATTGATGTAAACTTGAGAACTTTCAGATTGACACAGCTGATTAAAATGAAAAGGTTGTGATAGAAGTCTTTTAGGACTCAGATATTCTGTTCAGCTTTTGTTCACTTTCTGATGGTTTGCCTGCATAGTTTAATAAAAGTTATGTACTTAACTTTGTAAACAGGTATCTAGCAGCTACAGTAATAATGCACTCTATCTAGGTAACTCAACAGAATGAATGAATAATAAATAAGGTTTTGGTTTGCCACTGTTGCTGCAGGTATGTGTGAATTTCATCCCGTTGTGATGATGGGGGTAGCTTTGCCCCATAGGGAATTCAACTTTTGGGTGCAGTTGTAACCCACACACCTCATGGATGTGGTGCTCTGTCCCATCTAGTGGCACACGACACCACTTAGAGAGCAAGATTAATGAGTCTGTTCTACAGCCTTAGCTAAGGGCCACATGGCTTTTAGCTCATGCAGCAGAGACTCATGCATTTAGCTCCAGAGGTCCCAGGTTCAATCCTGCCCACCGACCGGGGTCTGTCGGTTTTACACAGTCACATTGGGTAATTTGATAAGAATCTGCAGATAGATAACATCAGTATCTACTGCTGTATTCCAGATTTTGCTTTTCCTACAGCAAGTATGGAGAAGCACAAGAGAATACTTAGCTATTTATGTTACGTAATTTTTTTAATGGCCTTGTATGTAGAATCTATTAGAGATATTCATAATTGAAAACTGTTAGTTTTCAAAGGGGAGTTCAAGGGGGCAAGATAACAGTTACAAAATGTGTGCTGATATTTGAGGAAGTAACAAATGAGATAAATTAGATAGAAGGCAAGACAGTTTTAATTTAGCTTGTGGGCCAAACTTAATATGGTGCTTTCTCCTTTTTGACTACCTGCATACATCTTCAAGGTAATCTTAAAGGTGAATACATTCATTACTGTCTGTGGGTTGTTTTCTACAATGATAACACAGCATCATTATTTGTATTAAAAAAAATCTTCCAATAGGTTAAAGGTATTTCTGGCCTGAACTACACTGGGAACATTTCTTCAAATTCTAACCAGCTTTTAAAAAAAGTTTCTGCTAAATTGATCTTAAAATCATTTGCAAATGTAGTGTTGAAAGTGCTGTTGAAACTGGTTCAGTAAAAATGATTTACACTGCCTGGAGCCTGATCTACACCAGAACTTCAACTGGATTTGTTTTAGCTGAACTGTTATAAAACCAGTTACAGTTTGGTGGGAAGTTTCCCTAATCTTGAGCAGGCTTCTGTGGGTTAAGTTCGAACTTTTAATAAAAAGCCATTTTTGAGTTATTTGAATGATTTAAAAACAACCCCCTGAAAAATGCTTTGCTTGTTCAAAACACTAGTTAGAAAAATATTCATATCTCAAAAACAACAATAATTGATTTTTCCAACTATAAAATAACAAAACAAACCCCTTAGAATGGTGCAGAAGCTCAAGAAATTTTAGCCCAAAGAGTAGGATTTTTCTTAGAAAAAAACTATAGCAACCTGAACAGAGGGTCTTGTAATGGAAATGCCTTCTTAATCATAAGTTGCATATGAAAATATGCAGGAGGACAGGGTATGAACTTGGCATGTTTTTTGGCATTGGAAATAATGCCCTCATCATACCACATGATCCACTTGGAGTCCAAGAAGTAGTGCAGAATTATCATGGGATGTGGCTGGGCAAAATATGTGCATCAGTGACATCTGTTGGAATAGACTAGCTAAACTATTACTGATCAGACCACACTACTTCCTGCCCTGCTATGACACTAGCAGCCTAGTTAGCTAAGTTTTCTTGTGGCTGCTGTCTTATGGACCTTACAGTGAACCTTCTGATGGGAGTCTCAGAGCATATAAAATATCCCCTAAAAATTCTTAGCCTAATTGAGTCCCATTCCTGGGTCTGTTTGCCTGCCCATGGACCTAAGTGGTTGGACTCAGTGGAGGTTATCCAGATATGCTGAATAAAGAACAGGAGACACTTGATATGGATTTAATTGGGCCGCAACTTTATTATTAGATATCTGGGACTGCCTTGCGGATAAAAGTGTACAGTGCAGGCAATTCCATGTTCATTCAAATAACTAGCTGGGGCTTCCACCCACTCCCTTTCATTTTCCATCCATGTCCCCCAGCCAACCCATAGCTTGGACGTTACCATCCACACCCCCTTGTAGGACAGTTAAGGTTGGGCTATAAAGAAAGGGGGTTTGTTCCCTGCCAAACCAATTATAGGACTTCCAACCCCCTTCATTCTCTGTTCTATTCCTTTAACCAGCACCTCCTTTTAAAGTCCTTTACCAGGCTATTTATCTGATTACGGGATGCCTTTCCTATGGAGTACCTGCGCTGGATATCTACCACAAGGAGGCACCAGCAATTAGCTTGGCTACCTCTCCCACCCAGTCGAGTTCCTAGACATCTCCCAGTGACCTTTTTTACAGTGGCCAAAATCATATCATCCTCAAAGTCTGACAGGTGAACCCCATCCTTGCAAAAGAACTGAGTTGCACCTTGCACTATGCCAGGATCATTGAGGACGCCAGCAACTGGGTTGCCAATGACCATGTACCGCAGCACCCACCCTTCTGTGATGGGCCATATTGGTGACCACCATTACATATCCTGAAATTGGAAGAACTTATTGAAATTTCCATCATAGCTCAGCCATGTGCCTGGAGCCAAAGATCTCTGTGCCACTGACAACATCCTACACCCAGGCTCTGTAACGCCAGCAGCATCCACTCAGGTTCGTCACTAGCTCCTGGAGCAAGCCCCCGAAATCTGTCAAACTGAAAAAGAGACAAGGTATCTGCTGTGCCATTATCCACCCTGGGCTCGTACTTCGAAGAAAAACAGATAAGGCTTAAAATTTGTGAGATGCACAAATGCCCTCACTACCTTCATGAGCCTGTGTGATCTGGAAGTTTGGCGATTGATAACATGTACCACCGCCATGTTGTTGCACCAGAAGCACACCTTTCTATTAGCCAACTCAAGTTCTCAAATAAGCACTGCAACTAAAATGGGGAAAAATTCCAGGAAAGTCATGTCACGTACTACCCCATTTTGTGTCCAGATAGCAGGCAATTTCTGGGCACATCACCTTCCTTGGTAAAACAACTCAAAGCCTCCTGAAACATCCAAATGGATTTTCAAACCTGCTTCTAATAACTATTCCTCCCTCCATAACAACACCCCATTAAATTGACTCAAAAACTGTTCCCACACCTTCAAGTCTTCCTTCATCTCTCTAGTAATTGGTATTATAATGGTGTGGCCTGGCTATTCCCGCTGTTGCCACTGCAAGCTGGGCACAGAATGCCTGCCCCAGGGAACAACCCTGCAGGCAAAGTTCAGGTGTCCCATAATGTAGTGCAGGTCTCGTAGCGTGACTTTCTTGGCTCCTACAATTCTCCTGAGCAATCCGAACAGCTCCCAAAGCTTATCCTGAGGGAGCCGCGATATGCACGTCCTTGTGACCAGCTTGATCCTTAGGTAGGTCAATGTAGTGGAAGGGCCCGCTGCCCATGGACCTCAGTGGTTGGACTCAACAGAGGGTCTCTCCTAATGATGTAGTGTGCTCCCTTAGTCCAATAGTCATTTGCTTTCTATGTGCAAATGTGGTAGTTGCCCAGATGAAAGACACAAAAAATGAAGACTTCCTGTTGCTCTGTATGAAAAACTCGCATCAAATTCATTGAAAGTGGAGGAAAATGCAGCATTAAAGATACACCTCTGCATGAATGTACTATTCTTGTTTTGTGTCCAATATTTTTCAAAGGACAGTTTTGCACAGAAAAGATACGTTGAGAACTATTTTTAGAATCTGTGTTCTATATAAAAAGAAAAAGAAAATCAAGTTCTGCTAAGATTTAGTGTTCTAGAGGAAATGTGGTATTTTATTCCATTGGGATTTGTAAATTGCCTCCAGTACACTGAAGTTTTCCCCGAGGATCTTACTGTAAAATAATTAAATCTTCTCTTATATATGTTTGCTGCAATTTAAGTACTTTGAATGCCAAAATGAGACACTTCAAGAATCTTGAGCCCTCATTTGAGTTAATCCTAATAAAACTGTAATATCTGTCAAAAGAAATCTAGTAATAATAACTTGGCTACTTAGCTTCAATTTATATGTTAGTTCAAATGCTAAACTTGAAAAATAAAATTAGACAAGTGCAATTTAGTAACATAAATGAAGCAGGCACCTGCTTTTTTTTCTTTTTTTAAAGAGAAATGTATACATCTGAATAGCAGTGTAACTACATCCATATAGTTGTACAAAGTGAAAACAAGAGAGTCTTCATCTAGATGAGTGCTGCTAACAGCAATAAAAAATTCTTTAATCATGGACAACTTAGAAGAGGTAAGGTGTTGACTGGAAAACCTTTGATATTCTCTGATAGAAACAGCATCAAGGTAATTTAGACATTATAGACGGAGAGCTAATAGATTATAGAGGATGGGATCCAAATAGCAACATTTTTGAGCAAGAAAATGAAAGGGATGCTTTCATGTTTAATAATATTTTAATTTAAAAAAGTAAATCTTCTGTCTTGTATTTCTAATACTAGCTAAGGTTATTAAGGCTGAAATAATTTTAATATCTAACACAATGTTCTGTGTTTATGTTCATTTCTTTTTTGCATTTTGCTCACCTTGGACAAGATGAAAAGACTAATCCGTTTCATTTTTCTTTATCGTTTCTAGTCAATTTTGTTTTCAGGTTCTTGCAGTAGCACAGTATTGCAAAAGCCAGGTTGCAAACACCAGTTTGACACATCCATATTCAAGAGAGCACTTAAGTACATGTCTAAATCCCATTGACTTAAGTGCTACTCTAAATAGTGATACCTTGCTTAATTGCGGACCTATATGGGAATATTTATTTGCTTAAAAACAGTTTACGCTTTTAATTTTTTTTTAAATTAATTTTAGATTTTATATTTCAGTTGGTCTTTGGGTTTTTTTAAGCTTGTTTTTACAAAATCTAAGTTTTGGGCCAAATTTTACCTTATCTCATTCCTTTAAGACTTGTGATTGGTGAATCACAAAAGGCAAGGATGTTCAATTCAGACAAATATATAAAAGTTGTGTTACTTAACTGAGTCCCATGAGCTGGAAAATTACAATGATGATAGGCTCACCCATGAGATTTCCAGTATTTCCTGGTTTTTGCTAAGTTGATTATACCATAAGGATTGTTTTTCTCACAGTATTCCAAGTATTTCTGCTTCCTATCATAGCTGGAACCAATAATTTAGAGGTTGTTAATAGTTAAAAAAGTAAGTTGAAAAAAAGGACTTGGTGTGGTCATGACTTTAGGTTTGGAATACCTCTTAATTGTTCAAGGGGGTATCCAAATTCTACATAGGAAATCTATCTGGCATTTTCTTTTGGTGGGACTTAATCCATAATATTTAGATTTAGCCTTTGAAAAGTCTGTCTACACAGGACACTGTCTGACACACACAGTTCTGGCAGAGCTCCTCCTCTGTCTGGACATTCCCCAGGCAGTTGTGATTGGGGACCACTTCATGGGGCCCCATGTGCTTTAAGCCTCCTGAGTCTGAACAGAGTCCAGGCACTGCCCCTGGCTTGGGGTCTTTCCACACCCTGAGGGTGCATCTATTCTCCTGTCTAGTATCCCTGCCCGGGAGCTGGGACCCTGGGTCAAACTGCCTAGCTTCTGGGACTAGTGGTGACCCCTCAGGCCCCTCTATAGCCTACGTGCACACACACACACACACACCCCATAGCGTAAGCACTCTCTTTCAGAACTCCATCCATGTGTGTGCTCTGGATTTATAGTGTAACACTTCAGGGGCTCATAATAGTGAAAGCAAACAGACATGCAGGCTTTGCACAGGATTCTAAACACATTTTACTCTTTACTTAGCAGCACAAGAGAAACACTGCACTAGACAAAATAATAAACCCACCTGTATCGATTTTCCTTGTCTCTGTTTCCTCTGGAGAATTCTTTGTGCTTAGGCAGAGTCCTCTGGTGTGCCCAGGATCCTTCAGAATCATGGAGCCTTTCTAGGTCAGCTAGCTTTCTCTGATTTTTGCTGGTTCCTCAGTTAAACCAGACCCCCCGCTATGAAAGCATGCCCATGTTTTCCTCTTCTGCCCAAAGTTTCCAGTCTTGCTCTGCCAATATCTGGTTTCTTTGTTCTGCTGCTGGTGATTTTCCACTCTGTGCTTCACTAGCTCTCTGCAGAGAAATTTGGTCAAACTGTTTTCCTCGCTCAGGTGAATTCGTTCGTATACCCATTGTTCAGTCAGAGCACCATCATTCAGGTTAATGACTCTTCATTGACCCTGGTCTGGAAGATAGTGTCAGCCAGTGGATTCCAGTTCATATAAAGGCATTGCATGATAAAATTACTTCATCAAAACAATTTCATAACATCAACCAGAATTGCTAAGTTTAAAGACAGGTTCCCCAACTTGTCACTCACACTCTTGTCCAAGATCTGTCCTGTTGAACTCAGCGGGGTTGCATGGGTTATACGTCAATGCAGAAATTGGCCCAATTTATTTTAGTTTTTAAAATGAATTCAATTCTTATGAAGGCACGGAATTCGCAATACTAAAAGCCTGAAGGATCTACAATATCTATCAAATTGATGTAGCACATGCCATATGTCCTCATACTACCCCTGTAGTGGGCCTTATTCCTGACATGGATTGGTCCTTTCAAGAGGTGAAAGGATAGTTTTCTTCATGTCTAGTCAATGTTCAGTCCCTCATATAAGATTGCCCAGGCAGACGTAGAGGTAGGAATGTAGAACTAGGCAGAGCACTGACTCAATTTCCCCCAGATCAGAGAATAAAATAAGAACCTAGCTGAATCTTTGCCCCAAACAAAATCTTTGGTTAACTTTTTTTCATTAACCTTTTAGAATTTCTGCCCTTTGTGTACTTCTGCCCTTCCTGGATTCAGCTGATATACTTGATATACCACTGCAAGAAGTTATTCTCATGTATTTCTGACCCAGGCAATACCAAAAGTGCAGGAAACTTTATAAGAAGTAGTTCTATTCTGTTCTCAGTCTTACCAGTGTCAATCCAAGTAAATCTTTGGAGTAAATGGAACTACTTTGAATTTACACTGGTACGACCGAGATCAAATCTGTTCCATAATCAGTACTTATGAGATTTTTCAGCTTGATTTATCTGCTGTGTTTGTTCAAGCAGCCTCTCATTTCAGGAAAGGTGGTGTGGGTGGTTGCATTGCCTAAATTAAAAGCAGGGCTAATTAGGCAGCCTCTGCTTTAGAAATATAGGGGAAAGAGACTGAGAGAGAGCAGCTGCGATAAAGCACAGCAGCATAACTGCTTGAGGGGCCAGCATGCATGGAATTCACACAGCCTGCGCCAGCCTCCCCATATCAAAATGGATATTTATATTTTGTGGGAGGGGGAATCTGTGTTTTGATTTTCTAATATAAGATTGTAAATGTTCATTGGGGCTTTTTCTGTTTTGAAATCAAAGGGCAAAAAGTGCCCCTGCTTCACTGTACTTCCACAGTGTTACGGCTTTATTTTCGTTTGGGATAAAAATGCAGGTTTAGTTTGAGTGTTCCAAAACCAGATACCACTCTCTCTCTCTCTCTCTCTCTCTCGTAGGCAGGGTGCTGCTGTGCCAGGCAAACCAGGAGGGATCTCCCGTGTACAGTGCCCCCAGTTCACTAGTATACACATCCACAAGTAAGCCAGTGTTACGGCTCTATTTTTGTTTTGTGACAAAAGCCAATAAATGTGAATTAAGTCCCCTCGTAGTTGTTGTTAAGGTAAAATGTGATATTTTTAAACATGTTTAAGTAATTCTACAGGTAATTCAGCAACTGATTTGTTATTTACATCATCATTATTGTAAATAGAAAATATTATACTATTCTACTATACTGGTCAAAACCTCTGTAGTGACACTAATATTTGGAGTCCATTGCTGTTGGACACACTAATACTTTTGACAAAGTCAAATATTTTCTTTTGAATCTGAAATGAGCAAGAAATCAAGTATCTCATACCCTGCCACCACTAAATTGTGTCAGGATGGGCCTAGAAATTGAGTCTTCCTTTAAATTGTCAGGGGTGGGGTGAAAAGTACATAAGCCATTGACAACAAAAGAGAAGCTGTGTGCAAATGGATACTGAATATACAAACAACTGGCCCAATAAAAATAGTTATGCATTGTGGTGTCCTCCATTTTTCTGCCTCTGTAATGGAAATGTCTCCAAATCCTCTAAAATCCTATAGCAGAAGTGGAAACAATTCTGACAATACTGGGTCTTGTGATGATGAAGATGATGATATCAGTTCTGAATATGATCTGGGTGAAAAAAGGACCTAATGAGAGCAGTAGTAGTAACAGTGGTTATTTACACTGGTGCTGCTACCAAAACATCCAAGGAAAATGAAACCCCCATCACCATCTAGTGAAATGACCCTTAAAATATCAAAGGTATGATTACAAAGTCAACAGGAACTCCTGCTGGTTCTGGTAGACCAGATTTCTCTTTGTCTGATTTGTCACAACATGATGAGCAGTAGCATCTTCTGTATATTCCTCACCAGTGAGTTCTCCCTCACAGAAGATGCTTAACCTTAGCTGTTTGGGGTCATTTTTGTCAGATGGTGTTCATTGCAAAAATGCACTTTGGAGGAGTGACTATTCTGGACACCAATTCTGCAATGAATCAAATAAAATATTTAGCATTGCTGCTTCAAATTATATACTTAGTCTGCCATTCAGCATTGGAAACATCAGAGTTTTCTCTAGGAAAAAGGGAGGGTGGGGGAAGGGGAGTTATGTTGCTGCATCATCACAATTGTGTGCTGCTGTTTTGTCACTGGCAGTGAACAATTCTATCGCTGCTGCTGCTGGTACTGCTACCACAACATGAATGTGTGCAATGCCCCCGAGGCCAGTCCTTACCAATGAATGATAAAGTAATTTAATGTGTAGGAAATCTTCCAAAATAGGGACAAATATTCCAGAAATCATCTCACCGCACTACATTTATACTGGAAAATATCTAATGCTATTTTTCCCAAGCAGATTGTTTTCCAGCAGTGTTATGCCTTGTATTATGTTAGAGATGTGAAAGACCTATGATGTCAACTACTCTGTATCCCTGCTCTCAGAAGATTATTCCCTTCAGTACATTGCTAGTGTTTTATCCCATTTTGTTTTAAATGTCCCAAGGAATTTGGCCACATTCATCAGAGAACTATCCACTGCCTAATTCATCTCACTATTAGAAGTTTTCCTGCAATTCACTCCTAATATACCCTTGCTTAATTTTATCCCCAAGACTCCACTTATGCCCATGTTCCACGCTAAATAAATCCTCTCTGTGCTTGGTATTTACATCTTTCAAATATTCGCAGTGTTACTAAATCCTAAGTTAGTCATTGCATGGCCATACTAAGCTCCATTTTTAGCTCTTTTCATCATCTCTCAAAAATAAATGTCTCTAAAGTAACTCATTCAGTAGTGGTTTGTCTTTGAAAGATGGTATACTAACAAACTTGTTTTCAGTTAAATTAGGTAAGCAAGATACGAGACCTTTCCCACTTGCCTCCCACTGGCCAGTCTTCAAGATAAACCTTCAGAACAGAGATTGCAACTAATCATTTCAGTACAAATCACTATTATTCTTCTGAATCTCCATGCCTGCATGTCACCATATTTGCTTCCCTGTTAGTAGGATTGACAGAACATAGCTTTCCTTACAGGATTATAATTGTAGTGCTGTTAAAATTAAATTATATTAATTACTAATATTGTTGCACTACTTTAAACTTGTTTCTTATTTCTAGTAAGCTTTTCTAATAAGGAGAAATACACCTTCATTTGTATTGGGTCCTATATTAAAAACTTAAAATACATAAGGTGTAAATTTAATCTCCAATGCATTACTTCAATGTGTATTTATTTTGGTCAACAATTCCTATCCTTCTAATCTGGTCCAAATCTATAGAATACTTTCCTGAAAAGAGAATAGACACATCAGTGTTAACCTCAAAGAGGCTAAGAATTATATTACTGTCATTCCATGTAGACAGCAGCATTACAATCCTCATCTTTCAGTAATCTTTAAGAATTGTGATTTGATCACCCTGTGCTGCTATTTGTTACCATTCTTATAAATGGGTAATATTTCAGGATAAATTACAATGATTTTATCCCCCTTAAAATAGTAGAAGTTGCAAATTTGTTATCACGTTAAACACTTAAGGGGGACAGTCATCTGAGATTTTCAAAGATGCCAGGGAGAATTGGAAATGGTTAATTTTAGTGGAAGTTGGGAATCCATATCCCTTTGGGCACTTTGGAAAATCTCAGCTTCCATCTCTAGAAATGTTAATGACTTTACGTTTGCCTTTTTAAATTTAAACCTACTTATTTACCTTTCCATTTAGCTATCACAAAAGAATGAAAAGAAATATGGTGGTAAAATGCCTTTCTCTGAATTTGCTTAATTTTATTCTCCATTTGGTCACTTTGTTAGCTAGCTTGTAGCAAGGGGGAATACATCTTAGGCTGTCTCTGGAGCAGTCCCACGAAGAAGAGCAAGACTTCTGAGTCACATTCTCCCTCCTGGTGTGCCCAGTGCTCCCAGGAAGCGTGTGTACCCTTCCGAACTCAATGGTGTAACTACACTGATGGGTGTAAAGGGGGAAAGAGTCAAGGCTCTGCCTCCCCCAATCATTCCTACCCACTTGTGCAACGTAGGGCAAATCAGTCTGCAGAACCCGCTTCTCCTGTGCACAGGAAGTAATGTATAGCCCAACTGCAGAAAGGAATGTAAGGGGTGCCTTATATCTCCTTTACTCCTATAGGTTTGAGTACAGGATGGGCCTATAATCAGGAAGTGAATAATTTGTAATGAAAATAACATACCATCCATATCCTAATTTGATCACGTATATTAAGTGGCCCAGATTGTCTGGCAATGCAAACAAAAAGGAATCTGGCTGTATCTCCTCTGCTGGGGATTCCCCCACCATAAGAGAATTCCTATCAGGAGTACAGTTGTCATAGGTGGCTTCTACACTACCCTCCACTACAAAGCAGTGCAGGACGTGAGTAAGGGGCAGGAGGAGAAGTAACCTGAGTGCAGCCATGGAGGTTCCCTTGCCATAATTAGAGCAGTCAAATGATTGCTGCGACCTAGAATGAGATCAAGCAGAGAACCATATTGAGCTTCCCTGTGGTGCACAACCTTGCAGCAGCACTGACAGGAACTTGGTACAGCAGAGAATTTGGCCTTTTGAGACTAATACATTTGAGCCCCTCTTCCTCTCACTCCTCCCCACTTCGGAAAATTAGTGTTTCCAGAGGAGACTTTCGTCTCTTTAAAAAGCTTCTTTCTACGTAATGGAAAATGAGACACAGAACCTGGAGTCTCTCTTTAATCACCAAATACTAGAGCTGCTCAACAAGCGGAACTGCCTCAAGTTTGATCCCTAGGAGAGTATCTGATCTTTTGATAACGCTATAGAAAAAAGTGCCTAAGGTAGCCTATAATTGACAGCTGTTATTTGTTCCTCATAGACTCTACTACTAGAACTGGGCAAATACTGTAAAAAAGATACAAATATTCATCTGAATTTATAAATGAATTCACTTTGTATTCATGCCTCTCTTCCCCACTATTTCTAATGCAGAAGCTGCCCAATTAGCCCTACTGCTAAAACAGATCTGTATAATGTTTAAAATATGAAAAAAAATATATTGGATATTTTTTGCCCTTGTGTAACCCCCAAGTTAGTGGAGGATGATTCTAAAAAGCTCAAATTGCCCTAATGCAGGATAAGATCTAGCCAAGTACGCTTATATATGCACATGGACAGACACACTCTAAAAGTGAAGGCTCCAATTTTATCCTATATACTTTATATACTTTGACATTTTAAATATAAAAGTAATAAGTTAAAAAAGAGAATGAAAATAAAATAAATTGCCACCATATTTACTTTGTTAAAAAGCATGTAGTTTTGTTGAGTTAAAGCATAATCATCATGATCTACAACATCAGCATTAGGAGCTCAACAGCTGTGGCCAAACAAAAGGGACGGTGACAATCCCAATCCATAGTTACAAATTCCAGAAGCTACCTTTAACTGCATGCAGATATGGCTGGAATATCATCCTGTGCAACTACCTATCCATCACAGGGAATGAAGTTCCCAAGCAACATTGTTTCTGGAGCAAGTCCAGCATCCCCTTCATTGGACTTGGTGAACCTTCCACTATATCTATGACCCTTCCACAAGTGAATGAAAGAAATCTCTGGTATTATTGATGACTTTCACAGAAATTTTTTGTGTTCTTTGCAGACAGATCATGGAAATGAGTTAGTCAGTGCACGAGATACGGAAGCGTTAAAATATTTGCTCAAGACAAGGAATTGCATATTGCAAGTGCTCAGTCTTTAGTACAGGTTTCACTGTGTAGTGAATGGAGTAGAATAAGTTACACATTGAAGACAAAACACAGGGAAGAGGGTGGGAAAACAGTCAGTCAGTGTACAGAAAGCAGCTACCAACAGAAAACATTTGTACTCTAGGGAGCAGCCAACTGATATAACTCCTGCATTAACTAAAATTGGCCCGTTAGCTGGGTTGCTGTAGCAAAGATCCCATCCGACAACAGGGAGTGGGATTTTCGAAAGAGCTCAGAGTTGGCCAAACTCTACTCCCATGGAAGACAATGGGAGATAAGCCATTGACTTCAGTAGAAACAAAGTTGGACCAAAGCTGAATGCTTTTGAAAATCCAACCCAAAAGCTATAAACCATTAAGCTTTGCATTACTTTCAGATGCATACATAGGAATATCTGGTCAAATCGTGCCTTTTGATGTGCATGTGCAGTTTTTGTATTCTCAGCAGGAGCTCTGTACATGCACCAGAGGAGAGTTAGGACTGAAGAGATTTTGTATACCACATACCTGGATCTATAACCACTGAATATTAGACATCCTCCATATATATCATATGAATGGTAAATGCTATATGCTCTTACCTAGACTGATATGATTATGAGTGCATATCTAGGAATACCAGGAGCTCCCTTCCACTTGTTTTGCACTCCCATAAGATAGTTTTGCCATTGACTTCAATGACAGCAGAACTGGGGACACTATCTCTGTTATAGAATGTATACTGAATATTAGAATTTTTTCATCATCCGTAAACAAGCTTAAGGGCTCCAAAATGCACATGCCAATTTTAATTTTTGATTAAAAAAAACTTCAATATTATAACAACGTGACAGACTTAAAAGAAGCAAAATGTTATCAGAATGCAAAAATAATCTATTCATTTATTCTATTTTATCATACTCAAGGGCATTTGAAGTTGGCAGGATATTTTTTAATTGATATATTGATTGCAATTTTGTGTGGAGTGGTGTAGTAGAATTCAGCAAAAATGATTTAGGTGGTACACATGCTTATAAATCAGACCCACATTGTTCTTGTTCTTTACGTAATTGTCTGATAAAACTTCCATCAGTTTCTGTAATTAAACTAATGGTCTAAATGAATTTCCAGATCACTAGTTATTCATTCTAATATAGAAAATGTCATTACATTGAGTTCAATTAATAGAAAGTAAGTTTACAGCCCATTGTGTCACTAAAATGGGATTCTTCTAGTTTAGCTGTTTTAATTATGAAAATTCTTTTTTTCCCTCACTTTATTTGCCCTGTTTGTGAACTACTTCATTGTTCATTCTTTGTTCAGAATAAAATAAACCATGTTTAACATTTAATATTAAAATATTTAGTGCTTAATACTCTTAAAGTCCCTGTCCTTAATATAAATATAGATAGTGTTTTTCAAATTTGTACCTTGTTAGCTTTCTTAAAAAAAGCAAAATTCAATCAATGCCAAACCTACAATCCCATGATGTGCCCAAAACATCTCATTTGTCTTGATCCTTCTTTCACAGAAATACATATGACAGATAAGTAGTCACCAGAGGATACTTTTGTTTTGTGTCAGACAGATATTAAAACAATAAACTATGTTGCCCTGGGATTTTAGCTTACAAGAAACCAGAAAACAACAAGGCAAAGATGAGATGTTTTTGAAAGGTGGGAAGGCAGTTGTTTCAAGAAATTCCCCGGAAACCTTTGGTCCTATGATATTGTTGACAGGAAATATTTTAAATGCTTAAGTTTTCTTAAGTGGATCATGAAAATGCCTTCCGCTCCTTTAAAAATCTGTCTTGCTGCATTAGAGACTATCTTTTATTCTAAATTATTCATCAGATTTCAGTAGCGGAAGAAAATCCTAAATTAGAGTCTGAAAAATAAATCCGGTTATAAAAAGCTTCAGTACTGGTGATTTTGTTTTGTTTGTGCATTACTCTATTAAAATGACACACCATGTCTTTTTTATGTTTTACAGATACATTTTGATTCTATTATATATATATATATATATATATATATATATATATAGTCTTTTTTTTCTTCACAGAGGCTTTATTGTAAATAGTGAGTGGAGAATCATTAAAACTGGAAACTGCAGGATCCCTGTTGACACACATGGAACAAATGTGGGGAATTGTCTGGGTATACTGCAAGAAGGACAGGAGACTTGTTATAGGTTTTAATCAAGCCGCAACTTTATTATATAGATGTCTGGGACTATCCAGCAGATAAAGGGTACAGTGCAGGCAAATCCATGCTTATTCAAATCAATTCTCTGGGGCTTTCACCAGGCCCAGCTTTGTTTCCTTCCAGGTCCCCCAGCCAACCCATGGCTCACAAGAGGCGTAAGGAGGGCTATGAGAATGGAGTTGGGGGGAGGGCGGTTGGCTCCCTGCCATACCGCTCATGGGAGTCCCCGAACCTCCTCCCCCATTCTGTTTCTTTGTCCAGTACCTCCTTTTAAATCCTTTACCAGGTCATTTATCTGGACGCTGGCTGCCCTCCCTATGGAGTACCTGCACTGAACATCCGCCCAATGTTACAAAATAAGTTGTGACATATGGCCTACCACCTTTTCTGTTCACCAGAAAAGGTCCATCCTCACAGCCACTATGAGGAAGGCAGAAAAAAACCACACTCCACAGAAGCCAATTCTGGTGGAGTGGGAAAAATTCCTTCCCAGCCCCCCTATAAAAGGGGCAACTAGCATAATGCCCACAGCAGGTCCTAACCCAGCCTGCCATTCACCAGGTTTCATACCTTTATGCACATTCCTGGGGGGATGAGTCATTGCTGCAAAGTTGACCACCGAGCACCTTTTGCAGCAGTTTCTGACCTTCTTCCACCCCCCCCCCCCCCCCCCGCCAACCACAAAGTAGAGCTGTCCTTCTTTGGGTAAACCCATACAAATTCTGCCCTACCTTTAGTGGTGGTGCAGTCATTCCCATTAGTATGAAGAGGAGCTACATGCATAAATCCCATGTGCATGAATGGGGGATTAGGCCCCTTTAACTGCACAGCAAAAATGAACATTAAATGAAACCTAGATATATATCCTAAATCACCAGGCTGTGTCATTCACTTGGCACAGAAATAAAATTTAACTAACTTTAAAAGAATATTGCTTTTGTGAAATCCTCTTGATATGTCCGGCATCTCTGAAGATACCCCAGAATGTGGCATCTCTGTTAAAGGGGGTTGCAGTAGGACCACTGGAATTTATAATGTCTACTTCTGGGATATCTTCCATGACTCAGGAAATACCAAGAAGCTTTCACAGGGTTCGGAAAGTCTGAAGAAATATTTAAAAAAAGTAATTTTAAGTGTATTTCTGCACTGAAATATTAATGGAGGCATTCCATGCAGAAATTTGGCCTTAACTCAGTATTCATGTTTGCTTTGCCATTCACATGTGATTACATAATAGTGTACATTGTGATGATGGTGGTGGCATTCCTCTGAGACTTCAAGATTGTTTGGCTCTTGTGCTTTTGAGGCAGGTGTTCTGTGTATTTGTACTGTTTGTGTTTAAGACATAATTGGCCAAATTCAGCCTAAATTGACTTCATTGGAATGACACCATGACTGAATTTGTCCCACTCTAGCTGACATGGTTTTCAGTTGGGAAGAGACTATGCAGTAAGTAGTTTTGGACTGATGTGTAGATCAAAAAGGGTTTAAAGTGGAGCATTACAGAATTATGTGTCTACTTTTGCACCTAAAAGCTAAATTAAAACTGCTTCATGTTCTGAAAAAGTAATAGATTAAACTAATTTAATAGATATAGTAGTACAGCATTGTATTTTCAACTTCGTGTTTTTGTTTGCCTTGTACTGCTCATTCAAACAACAAAAAGAACCTTTGCATGTAACTTCTGCAGCCCTGCCAAGTTAAACACTATAGGATTGAGATTCATTCTCCCTTGCTAAATGAAATGTTACAAAAATCCTACCCAGAGGGAATTGTCAATACATTTTAGTAGGCAGATCACAAACATCACTTCCACAGTGCCAAAACCTCATTACTGCACATTTAGCTACTAAGGAATCTTTGATGTGTCTCTTGAATTAATTCATTGCATTTATTTATGGCTTGAAAAAATTATCTGGTGGTAAACAGGAATAATGTGAAAAGAACTTAATTCTTTGCATAGGTCATACTAAAATGCTTCATTCTGAGTAAATATGAAAATAAAAATGTTTGAACATTGAAAATGTTTGAATAATTCCCTTATATGATCTGATTCTGTAAATCAAACACTTTCATCAGTTTCAACTTTTCCAAATTTTTATATATTTTCCCATGTTTTACATTAGCATTTGCAGTCAAAAATGTTGGAATTACCCTTATTCTGAAAAAAAGATTATCTTTGATATAAAAGTGGTTTTGAACATGGTTTGGCCAATATTTCAGACCAAGGGGCAGATCTTGAGCTAAGTTTCACTACGGTGAATCAGAAGTAACACCACTGATTTCCAAATATATTACTTATAAAACCAACATACAATTTATTAAATGGAATGAAAAGAATACCATATTAAATGTGTACGGTCTCGGTTTGGGTATCAATCATTTCTAATTTCTGAAAACCTGAATTTGCAGGGCTTGATTCACACATGCTGGATCAGAGGTTGCAAATTGCACCCACCTCCCCCAAGAGGGACAGTTGTACCCCAGGACATGGTTCCAGCCCTTGGAGAGGACAAATGGTGTTTGCATTACTACTTTCTGGCACTATACAAACAGTGTGCTTGGCACTTTACAAAGAAGTATGTAGACCAGGTCTCTGCCCCAAAGATCTTATGGTTTAGATAGGCAACAGAAATAGACACCAGAGGCATTGGGATGAGAAGTGATGAAACCAACTGGTTTGACCAGGTGAAGTTCAGCACACCTTCTTAGTGCTTCTACCATTTTTGTTTGGATTTTTTTCTATCTTAAAGGAGTAAAGATTTTCAGTTGTCAAGTGATAACAGTCGCCTGAGGAGAGAACTAAGGAGAAAAGACATTGTGGAAGAAGTGAGTTTTGAGGAGGGACTTGAAGGAGGAGAGGGGTGAAGGCATGGCAGACTGAGGCAGGAGGGGGGGAGTATCTTTCTTATGGGTTTGATTTCTGTTCCTTTTATTCTTATGGTGGGAAGATTTTTTTTGCATATAAATGTAACATATGATTGTTAAAAGAATCAACAGGTGAGACAACAGGTGTAAATAATTACAATAAAACTCATGGTTAGAATATTAAATATAGTTAGATTTCTTTGCACATTTAAAGCCAAGTAATGTAACCATATCTTCTTGAAACTTAATTGCCAGCTCTCATAGGTTATTCGCATTCCTAGTTAGAGACATCATTCTTCACTTACAGGACCTGATTGTCTTTTCACACTAACTTTACATGGTGGTAACTGTTATAGAGCTACTACAGATTTACACTGAAGCAAAAGAGAGGAGACTTAGACCCATGCTACATACAGTTTGGATCCCTGCCTATGGTGATAACATTTTCTGCTTTGTATTGCCTCTTTGTTTACCATAAAAAGGGAGTTTACACCATTGTGCTGTGTGTTGAGTTTCCGGAGGCTGTAAATGCATGTTTACATTTTTGTTTGAGAAATCGATCAGCTCAGCTCATACCATTGTGAAGAACATTTTGCAGAGTGCTTTACTTTGATTTCTACAATCATAATTCTTTGTCATGGCAAAAGGATCCTTAGATTCTCTTGTGATTGGTACAAAGGCACCTTAGTTCTTGTGGAGTTCAGTGTAGACAATGCATTGGAGGAAGCTGTCATATCAGGTAATGAGGAAAATCCTTACTCAGGTGCAGAGCCTGACTGGCCAGAGCAGCATGTATACAAATGTGAACAGGATTTGGCAGTTTGTCTCTTATAAACTTATAAAATGTTAAAGATCTTTGTGTCCCTTGCATTTTCTGCATGCCAGCTAATTTAAGCAGTGCTTGAAGTTAAAGGAAATCCTTTTTTGCAGATGAGCTGCCAAATTCACTGATGATACCATCCCAAACTAATCCTAATAAAACCTGTATTAAAAAACAAAAACAACCCCGCATCTCTCACACACAAATATATATGTGCATGTATACTATATATTCTAATCTTCCATCCCAACTGAGTGACAATGAAGCCTTTATACTATATCTTTGTGTATTCTGTATGTGATACATATTTTACAGAAAAAATAGAAATATTTTAGAGAGCTTTAACTTTTTTATCATCTGTCTCTCTGTAAAGCCAGGTACGTTAGTTATTGTGAGTGAAATAATAAAAGCATTTGAACGAGAGAGAAACATAACTAATATTTTTTAGAAACATGTAAAAGATATCAACTAGATTTTTTCCATACCTAATCATCTCACACTTTTAAGGACCTATATTATAATTATATCATAATTATTAGAGCTGTATTTTAAACATATTTTATTATCTTCCATTGGAAAGCTGAAAATTTCCTTTTCTAATGGAATAAATTTCCCAGTGATTCACCAGATATCATACCTTAAACTTGTGACTAGTACAGGGATAAATATTGCCCATCCTAGGGTTTGGATCTTGGGGCTAAGCAAATTTTGGGGGAAATTTCACATTTGGGGACATTTATCTGACAGGTTAACTGTTTTTAAAACTGTTGGTCTTTGACACTCTGGTGAAGTATAGAATGGTAGAAGTGCTCCCAGAGGAGATGAATTAGTGAATGGAGTGCACGAGTTTGTTAAAAGTTCATGAATCACTACAGAGAAGACATTGCACATTGTGGAGCACTGGTGTGATACGCTTTCTTTGGCGAATTCCACTTGGAGAAAGTTGATGGATTGTATACTAGCTGTGGCGTCTTCTTTAATTTCTTATGTGGACCAAGGCAGATAGGGTTTTAATATTCCAGCTTGGATAAGTTCCAGCATGACCTTGAATCTCAGTGGCCAGACTGAAGTAGATGGGGGTGGTGCTTACCAGTTCTACAGAGCCAGTCAGCACTTTTGATTAGCAACACTTTAGTCATTCATGTATTTAATTTAAGACACTCTGGTCTTCATCCATACTCCAGTATTTCCCAATCATTGTGGTGTGTGTAAAATAGAGGTGTCTGCCTGGCTGAAAAAGTTACATAGTGCTGTATGTTATCAGCATATTGTTTGGATTATAGCCCATATTGTCTTTCTTTGTTTGCCCTTTTAATGGGTGTAAGTGGATGGTAACTAGGAATGATGTAGGATTGAAAGCTGAGTGACACACATGTTAGAGGAGTTCTTAGAGAGGAAAAGCAGCTCCATTTTGGGGAGAAATTGAAAAGGAATGAATGTAGCCAACATAGTATTTTCCATTGAATCCTTCCAGTGGATCCACGGCATCTCATGATCAACCATGTCAAAGGTGATTGATAGGTTGAGAAGACTCAGCATGATTGTCACCCCGTGTCCCTTGCCTATCAGTACTGGATTAGTTCTGAGTCTTTGTCTGAAGCCAGATTGGGAGGGTCCAGGATATCTGTAGAGTTTTAAGGTTGCTGGAATCAGGTCACTACCAAATTCTCAATAATCTTCCCTAGGAAAGAGAGAGTTGTGACTCTGTGGAAGTTGGTGGGGCCTTTTGCTCTAAGTGCTGGTTCCTTGAGGACTGGGGAGACCATTCTGTTTTTGAGGCTGTATGGCAGGGAGCCATCCCTGAGGAAGGCATTAAGTATTTGTCAGCAAAGGATGTAAGTATTACCTGCTTGCCTTGGCCTGCCAGGAGGGATATGACTCCAAATCTTAGGTGGTGACACTTCTTTTCTGCGCATCTATAACCAGCATCTGTTGGACTCTGTTCAGTCTGACAAACCTTTTCCCGTACAGGTATGTTTATGATCGGATCTGGCAGTTGTTTCAGATTCATTCAGAGTAGAATGCAAATGCAGCCCTGAGGTGTTTACAATAGTATAATAAATTAACAGATTTAAGGGTTGGGTCAAAGAATGACCCATTCAATGACCACATTGACGTAAATTAGTGTTTCTCATCTGAGCCTGTAAAATTTGGTTTCAGAAATAGGTAGAACTTGAGTTGTATTTTTCAGACTCCTCCTTTTGTATCTTACTTTCATTATTTATTCATGTCCTTAAAAGTGTGTTCTCTGTATGAAACGCCTTCAACTCCGATGAAGTGAGCTGTAGCTCACAAAAGCTTATGCTCAAATAAATTTGTTAGTCTCTAAGGTGCCACAAGTACTCCTTTTCTTTTTGAAGCATTATGCATTCTCGAGTTAAATCTCAGTCTTCAAATACAGATGGGTGTATAACTTGCCTACTGACCTGAATGTAAAAAAAAAAATCGTAAAAGATTTGGATGACATGTTTAACAGACTGTGATGCAATAATGATATTATACGTCACAATGATATAGATCCCAGAGGCTGCAAAAATGTGTACCATGTAAAATCTCATTAACACTGAGAATTAAAATAAAAATTGAATTTAACCATATGGTAAAATTACATATTATGAGAAAATACAAGCACCAAGTGACTTGGTTAATAGTATGGCGACTTACTAAACCCAAGCAAGTTAAGGATTTGTACAGATCCAGAAGATTTGAATAAGACCATCAAGCATGAGTGCTACCCCAAGAGAATAGTTGATGAAATCATGTCTATATATCTAAATGCAAAAAGTATTTGCTAGTCTGGATGCAAGCCAAGTGTTTTGAAAGATCCCAGGTGATAACGTTTGTGCAAAACTCTCCTTTTGGTAGATACATTGTATAAGTAATTTTCCTTTGGGATTGCATCAGCTCCTAAGGTATACCATTGCTTCATGTTTGAGATCTCTGAGCATGTGAATGGAGTGGAAGTAAATTGGTGACGGTGTGCTGATTTGTGATAAAAATTATGAACAACAGAATGAAGGACTGCATAATATTCTGCAGGTTTCAGTGGTAGCCGTGTAAGTCTGTATCAGCAAAAAAACCCGAGGAGATACAGAATCAGGTATAAATACATGAGGGTACTCTGGTAACTCAATAACAAATGGTCACAAATAACAGACCTCAAAGTGGCAATTCTTCAACAAAAAGACTTCAAAAACAGACTCCAACGTGAAGCTGCAGAACTGGAATTAATTTGCAAACTAGATAACCATCAGATTAGGCCTGAATAAAGGCTGGGAGTGGTTGGGTCATTACAAAACCTAAACTTAATTTCCCCAGTACTAATTTCTCCCTATTGTTACTCTCACCTTCTTGTCAACGTCTGTAATGTGCCACTCTATTACCACTTCAGAAGTTATTTCTCCTCCCTTGGTATCCTGCTGTTAATTGATTTATCTCGTTAGACTGACTTAACACTTGGTAAAGCAACCCACATCCTTTCATGTATTACATACTCCTGTATCTTTTACTTCATACATCTGATGAAGTGGGTTCTGGCCCACGAAAGCTTATGCCCAAATAAATTTGTTAGTCTCTAAGGTGCCACAGGACTCCTCTTTTTTTTTTTTATAATATTCTGCAGTGTGCCAAAGCAAAGAACTTTAAATTAAACAGAAACAAATGCCAGAACAAGCTGAATGGGATTATCTATGTAGGTAAGACATAATACATACATCGTGATAAAGGAGTTTTGGCTTGAACAACAACAAACAAAAAGCGGCAATTGCAGAAATGGAAGGAATTCAATACCTTACAGAGATTCATGGGCATGTAAGCATATCTAAGAAAATTAGAGGGAGAATGTCTATTTTCAAATTTAGTATTTATTTCAAGTATCTCAAACATGTCTGTTTTAAAACCTTGTTTTGTATATTTGAGAACCAACAAAAAACTGTTTCTGCATTTTTCATCTTCAGATCTTTGCCCTCCTGATGAATGCATTTTGCTTTTGTTTCTTGGCAATATGCACACACTTAAAAAATTGCATTTATTACATATATGACACTCCACCGTGTATGCTGGACATTTTTTTGATATTTTGTGTGTTTCCACATTTTTTGCAGAAAATCTAGTGTTGTGATGTTTGTTTATCCTTTCATTATGGATTCCTTGGTACTCATTTTTTATTAAATGCACTCCATTTCTTCACTTCAGTGTTTGTGAGCATTTTCTTTTGTGAAACATGAATATCCACTGGGTCTTTGCAATGTCAAGTCCATTTCTTACAATAACCTTGCCTTGCCTTTGTTATCAACTATACCATAAATAGGCGGATCTCCAACTATGCCATTTGCTAACTGATCAAAGTGACATACCTTTGTGTTGTTACAGGGGTCTGTAACATGCTCAATTTTCTCATCTGTCCCTTAGTATCTTGGTGGGTTTTTTTTTAAATAAAAAGTGCATTTTCCCATTTGACTGAGGAATTCATGGGGCCACATTTTCTCCAAAGATTTCATTTACTTTAACACCATGTAAAAGAGATATGACATATAGGAGTGCTAGTAGTATAGACTGATTTTTATTTCCTGGCCCTGGTCGCCAGATGTGGCTCCTTTGTACAAAAGGTATTCCCAGGACATGATAGCGTCACTATTCACTGACTCCTGTGGCTGTTATTTTTCTTGGTGGTGGTGGTGGTGGTGGGGAGGTATGGTGGGAGAGGAGGAGGTGAGAGAGAGAGAGAAATTAATACTGTATACATTTAGAACAAATATAAATAAATGTTCTTTCTTTCAAGGAAGCTATTCAGCATGTGCAAGTCATTGCTGGAGTAGTTAAGTAATTGGATTTTTAAAAGGAGTTGGATAGTATTAAGATACGGCTAATCAGTTATTAAGCTTCATGGCACCAGTTGTTTGTCCCAGGTGTCAGGAAGAAAACCCCTTCCTATGTACAACAGAAAGCTAGCTTTATTAAGGAGTGGGAGGTTGCCTTCTGCTGAAAAGTCAACGATACATCTGCTTAGGGCATTTTATTAGATTGAAAAATCAATGGTGTGCTCTGGAATGGCAAATCGTATCATATTTGTTGGTGTGTGTGTGTGTGTATGTAATTGAGCAACACTGTAGATTTCTTATGGTTCCTTCAATAGCTCTCAGAGCTGCTATTTTGAGAAATATGTACATAGTCCTCATTAAAAGCTAAAACCTATGCAACATTTATGGTGAAGCTTTGGACTAATCTGGGTTTGACTTGAAACTTTTATGTAGTGATGTTGTGTAAGGGGATTCAATTACAGGCCACAATGTTTTGTAGCTATCTGTCTCACATAAAAAGTTAATTAATCAGGGCTGTGTCAGTTTTCTTGTGCCATGTCAATTTGCAGCAAGGTAATTAATCACTAATCGCTCAACATGCAGCAAGCGGAGGGACAATCCACGAGTCATTTATTGTCTTTTTTTTTTTCAAAATAAATGGCACACACAGCCATGAAGAAACACATCTTGCCTTTCATAGTATTTTTATCGACACTTTTGCATGTTGTAATAGACTGTAGCAACAAGCAGCTGTAGTTCAATGGAATATGAATATTAAAGAAACAAATGAGAGCAGATTTATAGGCCATTGCTTTTCTGTTATGTCAGTTTGGAGATTACACCAAGCAAATGAACAGTGAAAAATTACTCTTCCATGTGGAGAATGGTGATTAGACTTGTACATTAATTAGAGATTTTTGTTTTCCTTTTCAATGCATTTCAAATGAGAATGTCCTATAAGAAACTGTTTGTCCAAAATGCAGATTTATTCATTCCTAAACAACAGTGTCTAAAATTGACATGTATTTTGGCACAATGGTAAAGAAATGATTGTTTCAATAATCCCAAGTAAGCGTTTCAAGAATGAAAGCACTGTGAATGGAAGAAATAAGGGGCCCGATTCTGCACACATTGACATCAATGGCAAAACTTCCATTGACATCAGTAGAGTAGGGATTGGGCCCTGAGATAGACTTCCCATGGATTGAAAATAGCGGATGCAAAATAATTTTGTTGATATTTTTGTAAGCATCATGAATTTCCTTAATGTGTTGACTATAAAATTATCTAAAATAAATATAGGCTTAAAATCCATTTTATTTTAAAAAGGGTGCTTACAGAGCTTAAATTTGAACTGGAACACTCTTTGGATTTAGATTTAAATGCAAAGACCTAGGGGCATGATTCTAAATAGTCTGTTTATAATTCTGTGACTTGTATAAAAGCAAGTTGTATTGGAAAACATATTTGAGATCTTTTGCAATTTAGAAAAATATTAGGTCAACTGAATATTCACAACAGTGTACATCAGCATAATGTCCTTATTCTGTTGCTGAAAATTTAATTCGCTATGATACTTATTATTCTATCTATTCTCAGCATGTTACTGCTTATACTTCTTTGTTTGTAATTTATTGTCCAGCACTTCTGATGGATTTCCTCAACAGGGATCTTTCTAATCCATGGGACTTATGTAAATTTGGTTCCTGCCTTTTTAACAATTAAAATATTTTACAGTAAATTAGCCACAGACTGATTCAACCAAGATGTAGCCTTAAAACCCTTTAGTGTAAAATATTTGAAGGCTCTTGATAGGAAATGACCTAATAGTTTGTATAGAGTGAGGGATGAGGAGTGGTAGATTCTCTCATCCATTTTGATGGCACACCTTTATTTACACATATGGCACTCTCATGCAAATTCAAACCAGAGCACAAATCCAAAGAATAATTGCCCATTAAAGCGGTTGTATATTTTTATGGCTTTGATGCATAATCTGCTCCCCTGTTGATTTTTGCATCTGCTACTCTTCCATCTAACCCAAAGCTCTAAAACTTTAATATACAGTTTATAACCCTCAAGTATTTTGAACTGGTTTGTGTTCCTCCTCTTGGGACATCAAGGCTTGAGAGATTTGTGCATCTAGCTTTTATTTTCCAATGCACATGTTGAGGTTTAGAGTCTGGATATCATGCTAGACAATTGTAAAGTTCATTTAATGCAGAAATGCTTAAGAACAGTATGTGTTATATCTCTTGGGAGAAATTCGGGTTTCATTAAATGTCAGCTGCGAACTCAATGGTTAAGTTCTTCTCTTTGTCTTCATGCCCATATTTGGTTTCTACATATGATTGGTTCACTTAAGCTGTACACATACACCAGCATGAATCCTCTAAGGTCAATAGGCACAATATGCAATCTACTTCTTATGTGAGAGACCTGTGGTGAATTTTTGTAGCAGAACACATTTGAAGTGTTTTCTGAATATAAGAAACAACTTTGAATAGTTGTGATGGCTTGTTTCCTCACCCTCCGCTGTCCACAAGACACATTGTTGGTGTATGTTTTAAGGTTGCTTGTACCATGATCACCTGGAAAGACTTAATATAGCCCATTATAGTTTACGGGCTAAATTCAATTTTCATTGCAATGATACCAGCTTTTTTACTTTGATTCATGTTAAATATCTATCGCAATAAGCTGCAACAGGGACTCTTCCCAATACATTGCACCTATGATTTTTTTCTTTTTAAACTATGGCAGTAAATTATTTATATATTCTCTCTCTAGGCCAACATAAATACTTCCTGAGTTAGGCCTTTCATTTCTTCTTTTTTAGGTTTTAGGCAGTATCAAAGTGATGAAGCTAAATTTCTGTGTAATGTGGAGATTTAGGAACTAACTTATTTTAGAATGCCATTCAGATGTGACTATCAAAGTAGCCAGTTAGCTCTAAGTAGAGAATAATCAGTAACTATTAGATGAGCTAATGGAACTGTTTCATTTTCTTGATAGTTGGTTGTATTCAGATTTTAGAAACGGTCTGATTTAAGTCATATCATCTTCTTTGCCATGGCTGTGATGGAAGAAAGCTTCCTTTCCCCCATCACTGCATCAGAGAAATCTAGTCAGCCAAACATTCTGCTAAATATGAGCTGCCTCAGCTCAAAATCAGAAACAGATGTTTCTCGCTGTGCGATTCAGACACAACTGACCCTCTTCGTAATAGTACATTCACTGGTTGAGTTTCAGCCAGGTTGGCATACTGAGGTGCTAAGGGAACTTAGTCCTGCAAACTGTGAGTTAGACTTTTGCCCCTCGTGGTGAGTAAATTCTGGCTGGTTGGTACTGGGTTCATTGTTAGTTGAGAGTACAGATAGAGGAGAGTGAATAATTGATCTTTCAGTTCCGTAGTCAAACTGAAAAATTAAAAAAAACATTTTTTTTGTTTTGAACCAAAAATTTTTTTTTCATTTTTTTTCTGAAAAAAATTCGCCCAGCTCAAATTGCTAATGCCCCTCCTATGACACAAATGATTTTATTAGGCCCATGCTTAAGCTGTTTCCTAAAGCTGGGTGAGGATACTGAAAATAAACTTTGTGTTGTCTGGCAGCAACAGGTATCCCTGAACCCTTCCACTATGGTTTATGACCTGGGTTTGGCATGGAGACTGCACTAACATCATTTGTTGCAAGTTTTTAAGCAATGATGAGATGGCCTAAATGGTTATTCTAACTGTAACCTTGAATACCACTGTCTACAAATCACAGTTCAGCTGCTCAGAAAATCAGGACATAGGCTCATGTTGTACACATGTGTAGAGGAAGTGGTGAATGAATTGCAAAATGCATATTTTACATAGGAAAAAATTGTGCAGTATTTTACAAAGTGAAAAATTATACAAGGTAAATTACTTAAATGCTGACAATAGGTAGAGTTTGATAAACATAGAATGGAACATTTTCCATGAAGAATTCGTAGGTTAGTGTTATCATATCAACTGGTTTCTTAATAGCAGTGCTCAACAATAACTACCTCAAGCTTAGCCTGGGTTTCTTTGACCACCAGTTTTGCTTTTTTATCATCTCATGTACATATACGGCTCCCATCAACCACTAATGCAATGCCAAGGGCAGAACTTAGCCCTGACTGTTTGTGTTGTCAAATTTTATCAATTGTCAATTACACTTGAATATATGGTGAGACCAGCACCTACTATAGACATCTTCCTGTTTTAAAAATCCATTTTTAGGTGTCCCAAAAGTTTCCAGTACCATTTTCTTTAAAGTAGTTAAAAGTGAACCACTATGAAGTACTTATCTTTTCTGATCCCTTGGGTCACCATTTAGGACAGTAATACTTGTCTTAGCCAGACCCTGAAGTCCTCTCTTACTTTTAACTTAGTCCTTGCTCAAGCAAAAGTCTTGTCAACCCTGGAATTTTTTATTTCAGTTTAACATGTTAACTAATACTGTAGTAAATTCTAGTGTAGACAGAACACAGATTGTTTATTCCCAGGCTTGCTTAACACTGGGTTTAACTCATGAGAGTCATGCTCTTAATGCCAGTGAGACCCTGGTGGAAAACATAACTGTGAATATGTTTATATCCTGTCCACACTAGAATTTACAGCTGTTAATTAACACATTAGAACATTGTTTAAAATTTCACTGTATGCAACTTCTAACTGAAGATAGTAGAGGTTCTCCTGAGTAAAAAACGGAGAGGTGGGTGGGATGTGGATGCACAGTGGAAGCAGGGAGGTCTAGAAATGATTCCTCAAGGAGCACAGGGACTGCTCCCTCCCATTCTCTTGGGGGCAGCGATGGGGTGGTGCTTGGGCCTGGCTTCTTTGCTCCAGTACTAGCCAGCTTCTTGGGGGGTAGTAATTTGCAGCCCTGAAGGGCATAGTAGATACACTGTGTGTCTTGGAAGAAGCCCGATGAGGCAGTGTGCTACCTCTTACTACAGCATTTGTTTACAAGGGACAATTGAGCCCTGAGTTGAGAAGCTCAGGATCTGGCCGTCTGTGATTAGCTATTCATGTGTACCTATAGTAGTCAAGTCTTATATGCATGACATTAAAGGGATTCTAAAAAAAAAAATCGCTAGTTTAGAGCAATGAAAGCATGACTCTGACTCACTGATGTGTACAGAAAAGTGCTTCTGTTAATTAGTGGAATTCCAGGGGCATAAAATGTGTTTTCATTTGTTCCAGGGAAAAGATCCTTACAACACATTCCAAGTCTTTTTATTTCCTTTTTTAAAAAGGCTTCTTATATGCACTCTTGCAAAACGAGCGGCAACATATTAAGACCTGTAAATACTTCTTGCTGATTTTGACAGATTTTTTATTATTATTATAGCAGAAAGAAGTGTAAAACTGAATACTGGATTTTCATTTTTAAAAGAATGTTCTCCCTTCGCTATATTGCCATAGCACTGTTTCATGTTGTATCTCGACATCTAAATCCTAGCAGAATTACTGTAAAACCTGCTTGTCGCTGAGCGGGATCTGGTGAAGCCTGGAAGGTACTATAGCAAGGTGACAATGGATAGGTCACCATAATTACAGTATAGTCCCTAATACAGGCAGCCAGTTGCTTTTGCACATCATGAATTTTTCATTTTTTTAATTTCAAATTCAGTGTTTCTGTTAAAACTTAATATTAAAATTGATGAAAGACATATCAGGATTCAAACCCATTCATCTTTCAACTTCAAAACAGTAAGCATGTTATGTATCATTACCTCTATTCATTTGCTTTTATTAGGGTTTATTGGGTAATATTTGTTTTATTCACTTTCCGTATTTACACACTGAGACAAATTCAGCCCTGGTGTAACACTGCTGAAGCAATTTGAGTTATACAGGACCTGAATTTAGTTCCTTATCTCTCATTGATGGGTTTGCTGTTCAAAACAGACCTGTTCTAATATTTGCCAGCAATGCCTATCACAGGAAAAATGTAGGTAATGCAACACATGGGTCTACAAACTTGAAAAGAAAGTAAAGCAGAAAGTGTCATACTTTTTCATTTGTATTTATAAAGTTTTATGCAGAGTAGAGTTATAGACTTTTTACATAATACCTTGTCCCCAAAACACTTATACTTTGGCTTGTCACCGTTTAATTCTGATGGAAATATTTTAAAGTCTTATATGGAATTACAATTAATGTGGAAATTTAAACTGAACATAATTGAGGGATTCTCTTACTCCTGACCTATGTAGCAAAACCATCACTGTTAGGGATGAGTGTTATATTGGCTTATTTAGGGCTTGTCTACACTTACTGGGGGATCGACGAGCGGCAATTGATACATTGGCGGTTGATTTAGTGGGTCTAGTGAAGACCCACTAAATTGACCGCAGATCGCTCTCCCATTGACTCCTGTACTCCACCAGATTCAGAAGAGTAGGAGGAGTCAATGGGAGAGCGTCTCCCATCAATATCGCGTAGTGTGGACCCTGTGGTGTGTTGATCTAAGCTACGTCGATTTGAGTTATGCTATTCACGTAACTCAAATTGCGTAGTTTAGATCGAATTTCTCCTGCAGTGTAGACAAGGCCTGAGATACTTCTGAATAATACAACTTTGGCCTTTGAATGCACTAAATTGTAGAAAATGGCAGGTACCTGTATAATCAAACTGTATCCCCAGAAGAAGACACCTGAGATCTCCTGAAAGGATGCTGTATCCTTCTGATCCCCCTTTTTCACCCAAGTTACTCAGTTCAGACACTGATAATGATTGAATTGTCCAGTAAAAGTCACATGCAATCACAACAGCTTAACTATCATCTTTGTTACTAGAAGCTTTAGTTTAAGCAGGGTAGTTTTACTCCCTCTGGGAGTCTCCCCTCAAGGGATTAATTTCCTCTAATAGTGTGGGCTACCATAAATCAACTTGCTTCTTCTAAGTGAGGTTCCCCTAAGGGAGCTACAGCCAGCTCCAGTACATTTTTTCCTAAACTAAATACCCAGTTGGCTGCCGTCCTGTTTGCTTGAAAAGATTTTTCTGTAAGAAAATCTGGCCTTTTGTGAAAGAGTAACAATTTGCTTGGTTGTCTCTCCAATCCCTCCCAGTTACAGACAAGCTTGAATACACACAAACTGTGTGCAACGTTTTCACTATGTTATCTTGTTTTAAATTGGAACGATCAGCATGACTGGAGTTCTTTATGTTTCTTTTGTGTTTCCCATAGTGCCAGGCTTCCCTTACCCTGCTGCAACTGCAGCTGCTGCTTACAGAGGTGCACATCTAAGAGGTCGAGGTCGTACAGTGTACAACACATTTCGTGCAGCAGCCCCCCCTCCACCAATTCCAGCCTATGGCGGGTAAGTGGATCAGTCTCTTTTACCTGTTACAATACATCCCCAAGGGCTACAAACTGTTTGTGAGTGCAGTGCATGCTGGTCTTGTCTCACTACAGAAACCAACACAGCATGCAACCAATCCAACTGCCTGAAGTGGTGCACCTTGCACAGAGTATTGAAAAATGACTGTAATTTGTACTGTCATGGTTGGTGGCTTTAAGCATTTTATATGTCACATGTTGTTATGTAAATTCTCTTAGAGACTGAATGCTACAGAACAGAGAAATTTACAGCTAAAAGTGTATTTTTCGTGATTGCAAACATCTGGTTATTAAGGAGGTTGGATGAAGTAAACTTTTTCTTTTTTTTCAAATTCACATTCTCCCACAGAAAGTTATCTCGGGATAGCTAGAGGGGGTGTGTGTGTTTATTTTGTTTATTTATTTATTACACATAAAATTCAGTTTTGTTTCATATTTTCTTAGTGACATCTCTTTGCCTACATTTACTGAAAACCAAGATGCAAAATAAACGACACACTGAAATCCACATTAAATGATGACTTAATAAACTGCACTCAGCCTATTAGGGAAACTTTAATCTTTTAAAAACTAAGATATAATTTTGGGGAGGATGGGGGAACTACACAGTCCCTTTTAGCCCCTGCAAGTGTTGAAACAGATAATTTGATTGTTGCACAAGGTCATTAAAATACATCACTTACTTTAAGACTTGATTCTATCAGAGGAATCCTAGAATTTGTAGAATCTGGCAATTGAAGCAGTGGTAGACTGAGTGGGTCCCAGCCTCCCAGACCAGAACAGTATGCCATAAAACAGGCCATAGTGGACATGCCTCATCTCTTGTAGGTCCCACAATAGCCACTATTTCTGTCTGGTAAGTGGCTTTTATTTGTGACTGGTTGGACACAGTTCTCATTAAACGTTCTGTCCTGCCAGGCAAAAATGCAGGCCATTTACTAGACAGGTTCCTAAGCACCTGCAGTCAGTCAGCCCCTAGACTGCAGGCTCTGGAGATGCCAGGGACTGGCTTCCTGATACTCCCTCTACATCTGGGTGTGTCACCTACCAACAAAGAAATAGGGCAGTAATAGTGAGTTTTGTCATTTGGAAAAAAAAATCTGCCACAGAATGAGGTTATTTTTTAAAACGCATTTATTAAATTGTTTCCTGGGGTGGTTTGTGTGGTGCAGCAAAAAGAAATTGCTATGCATCTAATGGAAAAAGTCTGAAGGATTTTTGCTAAGATTGGCTGCAACTATGTTTGTTGATACCAACCCAACAGCAAGCAGCTGAGTGAAGGGAGTCCTTTATTAAGAAAGGAATGAAATAACTGAAATATTGACATTTAAAGTAGTCTCAGTAACATTTGAGTTGCTACTAGAGCTGGATGAGAATTTTTTTGGTGAAGTATGGTCTCAAAAATGCCAATTAATCAGGAGTGAAACTTCTCGTGAAAAGGTTTGTTTCAGCAAATTTCTTGACTTGAAAATGTTTTGAAAAATTTTTCAAAACTCTCAAAATATTTTCTTTCAAAGTTTTTAAAATGAAATGAAAAATATCTGGTTTTCCAGTCCAAAATGATTTTTCATTTTGAAATTTATGATAATTAGGATAAAAGAGTGTTTTTAAAATTATTGAAATCAAAACATAATATTTCAAAATTATCCAAATGAAATATTTCAATTGACCAGAACCAAAATATTTTTTAAAAATTTTGGTTCACAAAATTTTGGAGATCTTCATTTTTCATCTGAAATTAGGATGATTTTTTCCCCGAAAATCTGTTTCCTGCCTAGTTCTAGTTACCACCGCACTGAAATACGTTGGGGTAGTTCACATTTCTCAGAACTATTGTTCCAGGCTCAGTGCAGACTAACTGTATACATCTCTCTGTTTTCCTCAGTTCTTATTTTTCCACCGATTCCAAGCCCAGACAAGGCCCTTGTGATTATCTTTTCTGACTTCCTGAATAACAGAGGCCATAGAACGTCACCAAAATAATTCCTAGAGCAGGTCTTTTAGAAAAATATCCTATCTTGATTTTTGAGGTTTTCTTCACAGCTGAAGATTTTTTTTCTTATAAAATGAAAGCAGATAAGATTCTTTTCAGAGTAGCAGCCGTGTTAGTCTGTATTCGCAAAAAGAAAAGGAGTACTTGTGGCACCTTAGAGACTAACCAATTTATTTGAGCATAAGCTTTCGTGAGCTACATCTGATGAAGTGAGCTACTCCTTTTCTTTTTTCTAGATAAGATTCTGTAAATCAAGATTTTGAGAGTGGGATTTATACAGTGTAGAGGTGAATACTGTCTGTTACTAACCCTCGCTCTTGGGAGGAGTCTGAAGATCTAACCACTGTAATAGGCGTCAACTGTACAAAGCCCAACAGCTGATATTTAAAATGTTTGGAACTCAATTATCTTAAAGTAAATATATGTGCAGATGTACCCTGTATCTATCTGTGTAGCTTACAACTTCGAGGACACTTTCTACTCTGCAATTTCAACTATGCATTTTAAAACTTCCCTAATTTTTATGTTTTTCATACTGAATCCGTTTACATAGTAGGAAATACTAAACTAGTTGTCACAGATAGCATCACAGTCCCTACTTAGTTTGGAAGCCAGAAGTGACTCCCATTCTGAACTCCTGGCATGAGAGCAATCCCACTCTCTACTGAGCCAGCTCCGGCTTCAAAATATTTTTTTAATTAATATATTTAATTTCTTCAAGAGGAAGTGAATTCACAAGCCCTCTTATTTCCAGCTCCACAATGTTACCTAATACACGTGTTCTTCCATTGTGTCCTAAATTGACAGCTTGTGAGCATGCTTAGAAGTCTATACTAGCAGCAGGGAAGTCTGCTAACATGGATTTACTTAGTTTCAATTTTAAAGCTATTTTGTTTTCAACCTTAGCGAGGACTATTTACATGCAAGTTTGAAGTTATCTGCTCAGAAAACAAGGTGGAAATATGTACATTTTTTTTAAGTGGAGGTAAATATTTTTAAATCTGAGCAGTCTGCACTATACATACATTTATATATAATATATAGGAATATATCCAGCTATATTTATCTACCTATTAACTATTATTTCTAATGTACCTCTGACCTTAGTTTGATATAATAACCTAGAAAAATATAAAAAGGCATGCTACAATAATTTTGGATTGTATACACCTTTTAATTAAGTCTTTAAGTTGGAAAATGTATTTATTTCATATTTGCATAACTCAGTAGTGAGTAAACACAGTTTGCTCATTCTTTAGAAACACAAACATACACATATCACCTTAAACTCAGACGAAGCATTAAAAATGTTATCCTGAAGGAGCATGTTTCAGAGAGAGTTGCAAGTGCATGCTAATAAGGAATTTACATTTGAAAGTAACTTTCAGCCTTAACTATAATGTTTGCTGCATATGACTGCTATAATATAGTTTGGCTAGTACAATCACTCAGCAGCGGAAAATTGAATTTCCAAGTATAATAGATGTCTAGTCTTCACTACAAAATTTCTGCATAGAAAGGAAGAGTCTCTGGTTCGGGAATAAATCAGAATTGTTTTCTGGGCTGCTAGAGAGCGATTGTGCTTCAGGGGTCTCTTGATCTCCAGTATGAAAGTTAGACACGATTGTGTGGGCAGCCAGAGATTTCATCCACCTTCCAAGCTTATTGTTTCATGGACTTTCATTAAAGCTAGTATCAGAGAAGACAAAGCAGTGCTGTGATGGGGGTGAATAGGGCTGTCACCTGCATCTCCCTTTTTGTCTGTTGACTTCTTAGGTGGCTGAGGTGAACCCTAATAGGGGATTCTAGGGTTCACTGCTACCAGGTAATATATGTTCAAATACAATTTGTCTTGTCTACATTAGAGGTTTTAAACGTATTAGTTAAAATGTCGTAACACATTTTTAAAATACACCTTTTATCCTTGAATAGACAAGCCCTAGCTGTCTCTAAACTTTTGCATACATCTGTCCTCAGAAGGAAGCAATTACTTCTGATTGGCATTTCCGTTGTTCTTGGTTTCAAGAAAACAGTGGCCGTGACTACATGAGGGAAATTTGTATCTATCTAGATGGTTACACCAGAGAACCCCCTTAATGTTTTTGTGTTTCACAGAAGTAAACTGCACTGGGGAAATCCCTACTTTGTTCCCTTAGGGGCTTGCACTAGTGTAGCTTGATTAATGTAGTTGGACCACTGATAATTTACTTAATGTATACAAGGCCTCAGTCTCTCCGCACCCATTTTTAAATGGCCTCTCAAAGAGGTTGAATGGATTTTCCTCAGAAAATTGCTTTTTCCAATTTTCACCTCCTCTGAAAAATAAATTGACAAATACCAGGTTCTCTGTCACAAGGAAAGTGAGACTCATGGAAAACTTGTCTGGAGGGAAAATATCAGGCCACAGGCAGAAGTACACAAGGAAATTTGCTTGCCATCAAAAATAGTCGAGAACTCTTTGAACATTGTGGATTACTATTCTCATCAGCAGCTTCTTCTTCCTTCTTCCTCACCCCAATGCATAACCCAATTCCTTCCAAACAAAAGGAAGTATTTCTTCACACAACGCACTGTCAACCTGTGGAACTCCTTACCAGAGGATGTTGTGAAGGCCAAGATTATAGCAGGGTTCAAAAAGAACTAGATAAGTTCATGGAGGATGGGTCCATCAGCAGCCAGGATGGACAGGGATGGTGTCCCTAGCCTCTGTTTGCCAGAAGCTGGGAATAGACAACAGGAGCTGGATCACTTGATGATTTCCTGTTCTGTTCATTCCCTCAGAAGCACCTGCCATTGGCTACTGTCAGAAGACAGGATACTGGGCTAGATGGACCTTTGGTCTGACCCAGTATGGTCTTATGTTCCCAGCTGCTGATCTCACCCTTGCCAATCAATTATGCCTTCCCAGGTTCCTAAATTTGCTCAGTTTTCTCCATACTAGAGTCCCTTTTTCTTTTCCATTCCCGCCATAGTTTTCTTCATGTTTTGTCACTGCCATAGTTCTCCATTGACTCTCTATTTGACACTAACATCCACTTTGCCCCATTGATTGTTCAGCATTAAGGTTCGAAGCTAACAGCAGGCAGACAAATTATTTGGATCCTGGAGAGTTCCTGACAGTGGGGAGATGAGGTAGGTTGATACTCCAGGCAAAAGTCCTGCCCTGTGCCTCTCAGTTGCTCGGAAACCTTCACCAGGCTAGCAAACTTTCCCAGATGCTTGAAATAATTGTAAAACAGCCAGTTATGTAAGGGCTAATCTACTGTATACTCCACTAACTGAGCTGATGACTATTATGTTGTCTCACCAGAAAATAAATGTACCTCTCGTATACACTTGCACTTTGCATCTTATGCCTTTATTAAACAGGTAGATATAAAAGTAAAATTATATGGTTGATCCTTACATGTCTGTCTTATAAATCACAGCATAGTGCACTTACTTTAAAATTAAAATTTGCTAACTAGAAATGAACACGGTGCTTATGAGGCATGACCATGCATAACTAATTATTAGTTGGGGATTGGTCCTGCTTTGAGCAGGGGTTTGGACTAGGTGACTTCCTGAGGTCCCTTCCAACCCTGATATTCTATGATAATAAATTGCTCTTTCACTTGAGAGTTAGGCAGTAACTCATGGAAATTATGTATAGTTTAACTCATGGACAATAATTTGGCTTTGCCATTCTGGGAATCATTTTAAAATGGTACAATGTGGAGCTTGCTGATACCTTACCCTGGTTCTTTCTGTGCTATAAAAGTCCTGCTTGAAATGTAACAGGAATCAGGTTCAGTTGGGGTGAGTAAGTAGGATGCTGAAATTTTGGAGCTCTCCATTGGACAGGAATCTTACCAGTTTCAAGACCATATTTTGGGGAGAAACGGAAGAGAAAATGGTGTGGATGTAGATGACTTGCTAGTGGTAGGCAGCTCAATGTCTGGGGTAGAACTTAGGAAGGAAGGGAGGGTTTAATTGTGTGCTTGTCTTAGGGGAAGCACAACTGCTCCCGGTTAACAATATTGGGAACTATGCAGGTTTGGCAGTTCAGGGGGAGGAACATAGATTTTTTTTGTGGACTATCCAAACACTTCCCTGTGCACTCTCCTGGTTTCCCAATAGCTTGTGTTCTGGGGATAGACATTTATCTATCTGATCATTCCAAGCATTCATTCTCCTATGTGTCCTGCACTTTCACCATATAACTGTGTCTTTGCCACCTGCTCTTCCATAGTGCTCCCTGCATATTCTAGGAATGGGGTCCCATACCATGGCTATACCATGAATTCCCAATTCAAAATGTGGGAGGAAGAAAAGAAAAACAGCTACTATGCAGATAAGCTATTTGCTAGTTTTTTTATACCAACATGGCTACAACAACACTGCAGACAAGTTTTTGGTATGGTATTTCCCTCTAGGTTTTCTCTGTACTCACACAAACTCCCTCCCTCTCTGGGCTCCCCTTATTGTGTGTGCATGCAACAGTTAGAACAAACATGTCTCACTAACACACAGTGATGGATTGACCTTCAGCTTTCTTTTGTATTGCAATGCCTGCATTTTAGTTTCAAAAGCAAAATATATAATTTGTTTGTGGTAAAAGTTCTAAAAGCTGGACTGGCTAGAGGGGAGAGATTTTTATTTTATTGTTGCCATTTGTGATACCAGTCAGAATTTCCCAAACTATCTCTACTTACAAGACGTTTGGTATAGCTTTATTGTTTAGACTCATCTGTTAAAATAGATGGTTACACCTTTGTATTTTTTTCACTAGTAAAAACAGTATGATTATACTGAACATGAAGTGTTACCATCTTCTAGTTGTTTGGTAAAAGTGTGGGCCCCTTATTGAATGAGGGAGGCAACCTAGTGACAGAGGATGTGGAAAAAGCTAATGTACTCAATGCTTTCTTTGCCTCTGTCTTCACGAACAAGGTCAGCTCCCAGACTGCTGCGCTGGGCAACACAGCATGGGGAGTAGGTGGCCAGCCCTCTGTGGAGAAAGAGGTGGTTAGGGACTATTTAGAAAAGCTGGACGTGCACAAGTCCATGGGGCCGGATGCATTGCATCCGAGAGTGCTAAAGGAATTGGCGGCTGTGATTGCAGAGCCATTGGCCATTATCTTTGAAAACTCATGGCGAACGGGGGAAGTCCCGGATGACTGGAAAAAGGCTAATGTAGTGCCAATCTTTAAAAAAGGGAAGAAGGAGGATCCTGGGAACTACAGGCCAGTCAGCCTCACCTCAGTCCCCGGAAAAATCATGGAGCAGGTCCTCAAGGAATCTATCCTGAAGCACTTACACGAGAGGAAAATGATCAGGAACAGTCAGCATGGATTCACCAAGAGAAGGTCATGCCTGACTAATCTAATCGCCTTCTATGATGAGATTACTGGTTCTGTGGATGAAGGGAAAGCAGTGGATGTATTGTTTCTTGACTTTAGCAAAGCTTTTGACACGGTCTCCCACAGTATTCTTGTCAGCAAGTTAAAGAAGTGTGGGCTGGATGAATGCACTATAAGGTGGGTAGAAAGTTGGCTAGATTGTCGGGCTCAATAGTGATCAATGGCTCCATGTCTAGATGGCAGCCGGTACCAAGTGGAGTGCCCCAAGGGTCGGTCCTGGGGCCAGTTTTGTTCAATATCTTCATAAATGATCTGGAGGATGGTGTGGATTGCACCCTCAGCAAATTTGCGGATGATACTAAACTAGGAGGCGTGGTAGATACGGTGGCAGGTAGGGATAGGATACAGAGGGACCTAGACAAATTGGAGGATTGGGGCAAAAGAAATCTGATGAGGTTCAACAAGGACAAGTGCAGGGTCCTGCACTTAGGATGGAATAATCCAATGCACTGCTACAGACTAGGGACCGAATGGCTAGGCAGCAGTTCTGCAGAAAAGGACCTAGGGGTGACAGTGGACGAGAAGCTGGATATGAGTCAACAGTGTGCCCTTGTTGCCAAGAAGGCCAATGGCATTTTGGGATGTATAAGTAGGGGCATAGCCAGCAGATCGAGGAACGTGATCGTTCCCCTCTATTCGACATTGGTGAGGCCTCATCTGGAGTACTGTGTCCAGTTTTGGGCCTCACACTACAAGAAGGATGTGGATAAATTGGAGAGAGTCCAGCGAAGGGCAGCAAAAATGATTAGGGGTCTGGAACACATGACTTATGAGGAGAGGCTGAGGGAACTGGGATTGTTTAGTCTGCAGAAGAGAAGAATGAGGGGGGATTTGATAGCTGCTTTCAACTACCTGAGCGGTGGTTCCAAAGATGATGGTTCTAGACTATTCTCAGTTGTAGAAGATGACAGGACAAGGAATAATGGTCTCAAGTTGCAGTAGGGGAGGTTTAGGTTGGATATTAGGAAAAACTTTTTCACTAGGAGGGTGGTGAAACACTGGAATGGGTTACCTAGGGATGTGGTAGAATTTCCTTCCTTAGAAGTTTTTAAGGTCAGACTTGACAAAGCCCTAGCTGGGATGATTTAGTTGGGGATTTGTCCTGCTTTGAGCAGGGGGTTGGACTAGATGACCTCTTGAGGTCCCTTCCAACCCTGATATTCTGTGATTCTATGATTCTGTGGTAACTTATATGAATTGAGTTGGTAGTCACAGACTTTTTGTCAGCTGTTTCATAGCCTGTATGAAGTTTGTCAGTGGTCTCAACAAATAGACCAAGGAGTGGTGGACATATTCAAGGCAGGGAAAGTGTCTTTACTTTATCAGAGGTCATGCGGAGATGGCATAAATAGTTCCTCTCCCTATCCCCATGCTCAGGTCACTCACAGCCTAGCTACGTAATGCTGGGGAGAAAGAAAGGTGACTCTTTCTCCTGTCAGCAACAGTGACCATCCCAAGAAAAGTGGTCGGAGCAAAGCTGAGGTGTGGAGGGATACCATGACCCTGCTTTCTGCAGGCCAGCAACCATTATCAGGAGAGCATTCTATACCTTTCATATAGGGATAGTAAGACCTACTACTCACTGTTCTCCCCCCAGCACTCCTCTAAACATTATTCTCCTTCCATTAATGCTCTGCTATGTAATCTCTTCCGTCCCTTACTGAACCATGGTTTTCAGGGCTATAATTCCACTCTATAATTCTACTCTATAATTTTGAATGACCACATAAGTTTATGGCACTATAAACATGATTTAAATGAATAATTATCTCAATGTGACTGTTGAGCTACCCACTCAGCCCTAGAGATGGTCCTTCCCACTCCAGCGTGAGGTGTTTTGAGACAGCAGTGTAGGGCAGAGTTTCCCAAACAGTAGGTCACAACCCATGAGCATGTTGCAGCAAGGTTCTAGATGGGGTGCCACATCCAGGGCTGGAGTAACCCATCGTTGGGCCCTGGCCTAGGCAAACATTCACTTTTCCCAGCTTGATGCAGAGAGGAGATCCCAGCGGGTTGCGGGGGGGCAGTTGGAGAGTGAACCCACCCTGCAGTGGCAGTTTCCGGCCTGCCTCCCCATTCCAGGTGTTGCGACCTGGTGCACCATTCAGGTTTGGCCAAGCAATCCCTCCGTGACACTCACTCAAATTTGGCCTGGCTGTCCCTCCATCATGACAGAGGGGCATTTGGAGAAAAACAGACGGGCTCTGTGACCCTCTGCACCTCATTGCAACACCTGAAGCAGGAAGTTGGGCCCAGCCCTGTGAGATAGGAGCTGCTGCTGAGGGTTAGTGCTTGGGATTGGGGGTTGCCAGGGTGGAGGGTGCATTTATGTAATGGTGAGTCACAAAAAAAGACAAAAGACAGCTGGAGGGTCGCCATAGTAAAAAGTTTGGAAACCTTTGATGTAGGGTATATTGCACTACTGCAGCCCTGATTCCAATGTTTCTGAGCCTGCATCTTTCACCAGCTCTAAACTAAATTCAATTAATTTATTTAAAAAAAAAAGAAAGAAAGAAATCCAAAAGCTGTGCATGAAAAACCTTATTCCCCTACTTGCTATATAGAGGGATTTAATTTTTTAAGTAATATTAGTAACTCTCACAGTACTATGGTCACATTTTTATACCTTTAATTCTTCATTTTCCATATCTAGTGTGCACAGCATAACATTTAGAAGTATTAGACTTAAATTAAGATGAACCTCAGCCAAATCATTTTGAAGAGAGAGGTTTTTCCTACAAATATTTTTGTTTTGAAACATATTGAGTTTTTTCCCCTCTCATAGTCTGATGTGAATTCTGCTTTCTTTTGTACTGTTCTTTAATACCCCTACCCTAAGGCATCCTTTGTCTGTTAATGCACACTCAGGCATTAAGCCAGTCATTAGAATCAACAGATTGTCATTTCTTCCTTCTCCCAAGGTCCAAGTTCACCAACTCGCCCTTGCATATTCCTACAACACTCTGTATTGACTCTCTCTTGTCAGCATCACCACTATCTGACAGAGACGTTAAACCTCACCTACTTAAGGCTTGCTGCAACTCTCACTGAAGTCAGTGGAATGACTCCCATGGACTTCAGTGTGAGTTGGACTGGGGCCTTATCCTGAGATGCTTACTCGGGCAAAATTCCCACTGAAGTCAGTGGAAGTTTTGTTTCAGTAAAGACTGCAGAAGAGGGGCAATGAACAGCCATCTGGAAAGCTTAAATATGCTTAGAAAAGGGTCAAAGTTTATAAAAGTAAAATGCCATACTGTATATTTAAAATTAATCAACAAAGGATGCTCTTGAACAGGTTTGTGTGGTAAGCTAGGAGCACCCTAGAATATAGTAATTTTATTTCTTTCTTTGAATGGTTGCACTCATGTATTCGCTCAGGTGTCTGCGTGCCCAGTGTGCCGAAGCCAGAGAACTTTGCACAGCAGTACTCTTTGGGGAGGCATATGTGTGTATTTCACTGTGGGAAGTAAGGCAGTTGTCATTGCCATGAGGACTTTGTGAGTTCCAAAAGAACATCATTTGTAGGGATGGTTATCCTCCACGGGGTTGAAGGTCCACCAGTTTATGGACACCAGTTTATGGACAAACTCAGCTTGGATGCTCAAGGCTGTCGCCATTTTCCTCAGATGGTTATGGTAAAGCTTAAAGTGTTCTGAAACAGGTGAAGATGAATGAAATTATCTGCTGAGGATGATGACAAAGGAAGTCAAGCAAGTAAACTCTCCCGTGGAAAGGCTTGTCTCTGAGATAATGGGTCAGGTTCAGTGGAACCAATATCAGTCTCTCTCTCCAATCCAGGTGAGACAGTAGAAGGATTCAGTGACCTTGTTCTGGCGTGAGCTAATGATTGGGACCTTCCAGAGCAGGGAGATCCCCAAAGATTCCAAGGAGGCGAACGAGAAAATTAATATGGCACAGGAGGCCAGTATGTACCAGGCCAAGAACTTCTGTCTTTGCTGTAGGAACAGAGTCAATCTTAGTACTGGTGCTGGTCCTCCAGAGAAGGTCTAGAGGACTTCTGTGATTGGTACCTGGAAGGAGATGGAGTAGGTAGAAAAGGATTCTGAGCCAAGTGAGAGGAATCCCCCTGCAGGCAATGGAGGGGTCAAACCTGCCTGGGCCCCAATATGTCTGTAGTCCAGTGAGAAGAGTGCATTGGTACAGAAGATTGTATGATAGTCGGTTTCGTGAATACTGCTTGGGATATTGAGGCTGCACTGAAATTCAGTATGGGAAAGGTCACTGGTACCAACGCAGATGTCAGTACTGTATTTGAAAAACAGGTCGGTACCGAAGGTGTGGAGCTGGGAATAGTATCACTGGGTCGAAGATTATGTCAGTACTGAAGTAGGGTGCCTCAATGCCAATGACAGGACTGGATTCATGTTTTTAGCAGGTCTCTTAACTGGTACTGAGGGAGACTCGGGCAACAGTCCATAGTCCAAAGTGATCAGCTGTTGCAAGCCTGGGATCACAGGAGGGCAACACCACAGCTGAGGACTCCTGTATCAGAAGAGAGTCCAGGATGAGTAGGCAAAATAAATCAGCTGCTGCTGAAAAGCCAATATAGGATCAAAATAGCCAAGGGATCAGTATAGTCAATGCCAAAACCAATGTCTATACAAGATGCACTGGACATCCCACAGACGGTATTGGAGTCTGTCATAAATATAAATGGAAGGGTAAACACCTTTAAAATCCCTCCTGGCCAGAGGAAAAACCCTTTCACTTGTAAAGAGTTAAGAAGCTAAGATAACCTCGCTGGCACCTGACCAAAATGACCAATGAGGAGACAAGATACTTTCAGAGCTGGAGGAGGGGGAGAATCAAAGGTTCTCTCTGTCTGTGTGATGCTTTTTCCGGGAACAGAAAAGGAATGGAGTCTTAGAACTTAGTAAGTAATCTAGCTAGATATGCATTAGATTCTGTTTTATTTAAATGGCTGATAAAATAAGCTGTGCTGAATGGAATGTATATTCCTGTTTTTGTGTCTTTTTGTAACTTAAGGTGTTGCCTAGAGGGATTCTCTATGTTTTGAATCTGATTACCCTGTAAGGTATTTACCATCCTGATTTTACAGAGGTGATTCTTTTACTTTTTCCTTAATTAAAATTCTTCTTTTAAGAACGTGATTGTTTTTTCATTGTTCTTAAGATCCAAGGGTTTGTGTCTGTGTTCACCGATGCAAATTGGTGAGGATATTTATCAACCCTTCCCCAGGAAAGGGGGTGTAGGGTTTGGGAAGATTTTGGGGGGAAAGATGTTTCCAAGCGGGCTCTTTCCCTGTTATATATTTGTTAGACGCTTGGTGATGGCAGCAATAAAGTCCAAGGGCAAAAGGTAAAATAGTTTGTACCTTGGGGAAGTTTTAACCTAAGCTGGTAAAAATAAGCATAGGGGGTTTTTCATGCAGGTCCCCACATCTGTACCCTGGAGTTCAGAGTGGGGAAGGAACCTTGACATGTCAATGGCATGAGACCAGTCTGTTCTTGTCTCTGTGCTGGGGAGTGGGTAGTGCTCTATCTTGGGCACTCAAGGAGTCTTTGCAATGTCCACACTCCTCCTAGAAGAGGAGGAAGAATCTCTCTCAGCTCTGAAATGGCTCTGATTATTCTTTAGTTCTCTTCCTCCAAAGATCAGAGGAAAGATGATGGTCCCTTCTTCCCTATAGAGAAGAATTTGAGTCTGGTCGACTGTCAAAGGCTAACACCTGTTTCTGAAGTAGTTTGAGGGTCTGGAGGGAGCTGAAGTGGGCCTCATTGTTTGTTCCGTGAGATGTTGCTTCAGGGATAGGTGCCTGGCAACTTGTGTTCTCTTTTTGAATGACTGGCAGATAAAGCACTTTACTTTACTGTGCCCTTCTCCCAGCAACAAGCATTGAGTGTAGGAAATTGCATAGCCAACCCACATAAAAGAGAGTGCTTAAAACCTAGGGAAGGCATAGCACCAGGTTCATTAACTAACAAACAACTAATAATACTACTAAATCTAACTAACTAACTAAAGGGTACTACTAAGCTAAAACTAACTATTTACAAAGCACATAGCGAAATCTCACTGTGGCACAGTAACCATGGGAAAAAATAAGTAGGTGGAGCTCCAATTCAGGCCATGGTTGGTAAGAAGGAATTGGGAGTGGGAAGGGGAAAGGGAAAAGGATCTCACAAAACTGGGTGACTGGGCAACAAAATGGCAGATTAAATTTAATGTTGATAAATGCAAAGTAATGCACATTGGAAACATAATCCTAACTGGTTTCAGATTAGCAGCCGTGTTAGTCTGTATTCACAAAAAGAAAAGGAGTACTTGTGGCACCTTAGAGACTAACAAATTTATTTGAGCATAAGCTTTCGTGAGCTACATCCGATGAAATGAGCTGTAGCTCACAGAAGCTTATGCTCAAATAAATTTGTTAGTCTCTAAGGTGCCACAAGCACTCCTTTTCTTTTTGATAATCCTAACTATACATATACAATGATGGGGTCTAAATTAGCTGTTATCACTCAAGAAGAAGATCTTGACATCATTGTGGATAGTTCTCTGAAAACATCCACTCAATGTGCAGCACAGTCAAAAAAAGCAAACAGAATGTTAGGAATCATCAAGAAAAGGATAGATAATAAGACAGAAAATATCATATTGCCTCTGTATAAATCCATCATATGCCCACACTTTGAATACTGCATGCAGATGTGGTCACCCCATCTCAAAAAAGATGTATTGGAATTGGAAAAGGTTCAGAAAAAGGCAACAAAAATTATTAGGGGTATAGAACGGCTTCCGTATGAGGCGAGATTAATAAGACTGGGACTTTTCAGCTTGGAAAAGAGGCGACTGAGAGGGGGTATGATAGAGGTCTATAAAATCATGAGTGGAATAGAGAAAGTAAATAAGGAAATGTTATTTACTCCTTCTCATAATACAAGAACTAGGGGGCACCAAATGAAATTAATAGGTAGCAGGTTTAAAACAAACATGAGAAAGTATTTTTTCACCCTACGCACTGTCAACCGCTGGAACTTCTTGCCATAGGGTGTTGTGAAGGCCAATACCATAACAGGGTTCTAAAGGGATCTAGATAGATTCATGGAAGATAGGTCCATCAATGGCTATTAGCCAGGATGGGCAGGAATGGTGTCCCTAGCCTCTGTTTGCCAGAAGCTGGGATTGGGTGACAGGGCATGGATCACCTGATGATAACCCATCTGTTCATTCCCTTTTGGGCACCTGCCATTGGCCACTGTCAGAGGACAGGATACTGGGCTTGATGGACCTTTGGTCTGACCCAGTGTGGCCATTCTTATGAAAAAAAAGGGAAAGGATGTCAGGGCGTTGCCAGCCTTTGGAGGGGCTGCAGTCTGGGATATCTGACTGATGCCTTCCCACTGAACTGGGGATTGGTGCTAATGTATGTTTCCCCCTCTATTTTGCTCATCCATCAGGTCATTCGCATACTGAAGCTGGATCATGTCATACAGATAACTCGCTGAACCTGCCTGGCCAAGACAATGTTGGTTCTCCAAGCTTTACAGGCTCTCTGTCCAACCACTCAGATTTCTTCCCTTCCTTCCAGGCCTACTGTCTGAATATCATGGCCAGCTGTAGCATCTAGATCTGAGCAATCTGCATCTTGTGGCATGGATGCAATAAAGTTAGATAAGCTGGGAAAGAGCTGTTCAGAGACAGTACAGCAGGTTCTGGTTAATAGTGGGAAGGTATTTACTAGATCAGCTTATTGGGCAAGTGGATATGCTTTTCAGTTTGGTCATTGGCTCAGGAATTCAGTCAGTACTAGCCCAGATTCATGACATTTTGGATACCTGGTCTATTTTAAAAAAACAGGTGTCTGTCTCTTGGCTCATTAAGGGTCCATTTGGTAGTGTTGTCAGCATTTAATTCCTTGATCCAAGGGAAATCGGCATTTTCTACTCTGATGGTTATTAGGTTTCTGGAAATAATCTGTTCCCCTGTGGGACCTTAACACTGTGCTTGCTTCTCTAATGGGGCCTCCATTCAAGCTTCTAGCAACCTGCTTTCTGTTTCTCCTTTGCCAGAATATGGCCTTTCTTATTGCTATAACATCAGCAAGCAGCAAGGAAGATCAGCAATGAACTGTATGCCCTAATGGCAAAACCTCCCTTCAGGCCACATCCAAAATTTTTGACCAAAGTGGTTTCACCTTTTCACCTTAGCCAAACGATGTGCTTGCCTGTATTTTTTTCCTAAGATACACTTGAATGCAGATGAACAGGACTTCATACCTTGGATATACAACAAACCTTGGTGTTCTATCCGGACAGGATTCAGTCATTTTGATTATCATCATGGCTTTTTGTCTCCCATGTGGACCAGATGAGAAGTCAAGCAGATTTGGCACAAACAATTTCAAGATGGATTACTTCTTGTATCACAATGGTATATGGTATAGCAAATGCCACACCTCCACAAAGGTTCTTGGGTCATTCAATGAGCCGAAGCCACATCTGTGGTATTTCTCAGGAATATTCCCATATTGGACATAAGCAGATCTGCAACTTGGTCTTCCATGCATATCTTTGCCAAACTTTACACCATAATGATTGCTTCTAGGTCAGATGCAAGCTTGGGAAGAACAGTTCTGCAGGCACTGTTTAAGTAGACACTGAGCCCCACCTCCTTCATTACTGCTTGCAAGTCACCAGAGTGGAATAAACATCTGCAACCACTTGAAGAAGAAAAAATGGTTACTTGCCAGTACTGTAACTGTTCTTCGAGACGTGGGTGCAGAGGTGTGTTCCACAGCTGACCCTTCATCCCCTCTGCATCAGAGTCTTCAGTCACAGATTCCAGTGTGAAGGAACTGAGGGGTGTTGGGAAGGCGCCGCCATTAAATAGTCTCAGGAAGGGTTGCGAGGGGGCAAGGAACGCTTGTGCTATGCAAAGGTCTCTGGCTTTGACATGCTGGGCATGCACACACCTGAGTGGAATATGCATCTGCACCCATATCTCAAAGAACTGAAGAACCATGGGGTTTTTTTATTACTTTTTCAAGAGAAGCAGGCTTAGGACAGCAGCATCAGCAATTTTAATAGGAACATTTTGAATCAGAACATGTATATCTGTACATGTGTACTTTGGCCTGCTCTGTAGAAAAATTCTGTACACAAAACATCTATTTTCTATACAACTTGTGTTTAGGGGGAAAGCGGTAGACATGGTATATCTCAACTTTAGTAAAGCTTTTGATACTGTCTCACATGACCATCTCATAAACAAACTAGGGAAATGCAACCTAAATGGAGTTACTGTAAGGTGGGTGCATAACTGGTTGGAAAACCGTTCCCAAAGAGTAGTTATCAGTGGTTCACAGTCATGCTGGAAGGACATAACAAGTGGGGTCCCACAGGAATCAGTTCTGGGTCTGCTTCTGTTCAATATCTTCATCAGTGATTTAGATAATGGCATAGAGAGTACACTTATAAAGTTTTCAGACGATACCAAGCTGAGAGGGGATGCAAGTGCTTTGGAGGATAGGATTATAATTCAAAATAATCTGGACAAACTGGAGAAATGGTCTGAAGTAAACAGGATGAACTTCAAAAAGGACAAATGCAAAGTACTCCAGTTAGGAAGGAACAATCAGTTGCACACATACAAAACGGGAAATGACTGCCTAGGTAGGAGTACTGAGAAAGGGATCTGGGGATCATAGTGAACCACAAGCTAAATAGCAAACATCATTCTGCTGTGTATTAGCAGGAGTGTTGTAAGCAAGACACAAGAAGTAATTCTTCCACTCTACTCTGCTCTGATTAGGCCTCAACTGGAGTGTTGTGTCCAGTTCTGGGTGCCACATTTCAGGAAAGATGTGGACAAATCGGAAAAAGTCCAGAAAAGAGCAACAGAAATGATTAAAGGTCTAGAAAACATGACCTTAGAGGGAAGATTGAAAAATTGGGTTTGTTTAGTCTGGAGAAGATAAGACTGAGAGGAGAAATTATAGTAGTTTTCAAGTACATAAAAGGTCGTTACAAGGAGGAGGGAGAAAAATTGTTGTTCTTAATCACTGAGGATAGGACAAGAAGCAATGGGTTTATGTTGCAGCAAGGGAGGTTTAGGTTAAACATTAGGGGAAACTTCCTGTCAAGGTGGTTAAGCAGTGGAATAAATTGCTTGGGGAGGTTCTGGAGTCTCCATCATTAGAGATTTTAAGAGCAGGTTAGACAAACACCTGTCAGGGATGGTCTAGATAATACTTAGTCCTACTTTGAGTGCAGGGGACTTTCGAGGTCCCTTCCAGCCGTACGATTCTATGATTATTCTATATTATTAGTAAATTATTTTGTTTTATTGCACTCCCTCCTTGATCCAGTGGATGTTTAACTACTATTATTATTTTACCATCAAAATGAGTTTCATGTTTCATTATATCATTACAAAAGAATACTTTGATGGCAATCCCGCAAAGATTTAAGCATGTGCATAATTTTACATGAATGAGTAGTCCCACCATTTACTTCAGTGGCGCCAGGATTTCTCCCATTGCGTTTAAATACATGCTTAAGTTTTTCTTCACAGGATAGGGGCCTATGTTTTGAAATAGTAGGCAGGAAATACAAGTTCCCTTGCATGACTAGAAAGACATGACACTGAAGCGATGTTAACAGTACAACAGTAAGTCTCTTCTCTTTCTATTTTTGTGAAGTGTATGCAAAATATTGAATATAATTTTTAAATAAATAAATTTGAGATCAAGCTGTGCGAATGAACGATAACTGTAAGGACTGTTGTCGTCCCAAGGGCCCTAGGTTGAAATCCTGACCTCAGTGAAGTCAATGGAAGGTTTCCTTTGATTTTATGCAGGAAGTATGTTATAGTGATTAGAACAGAAGATTGGAAGTCAGAATTTAAGATCTTCTCCTGGACTTCACACTGTCTAACAGTGGGACCTTGGGAAAGTCACTTACACCGACATTTTCAAATGTGGGTGCCCAAAGGCAGACAATCCATAATAAGGAAACTAAGTAATTGCCCTGATTTTCAGAAGTGTTTTTATGTTCTTGGATGAAATGTCCCACATATGGCTGCAGAGGGTGTGGTTCCCCCCACCACACACACACTTCCCCACACCCTTTATGTGTAGGTATGGTGGCTTTTCAAGAATATTTTTTTAACTGAAAGGTGGCCACAAATTACTCATGCCCCCTCACTCCATCCCAATTTTCTTCAGTTACAAAACCTGGCTTAGCTGCTGACTAGATTTAAATGAAAAGCTTTACTGTTATAATCCAGAATAACCTCCTTATTCATTGACCTTCTCATGTGCTAATCCCATGAAGTCCAGTCTCTGGGCATAATCCTGCTTCCATAGGGAATTGTATTATTGCTATAAATGGGAGAAAGATTTGGCCTTGATTTTGGAAAAAGGAGGAGGACAAGAAGAGAACAAGCAAAATGTTTTCTTCAATTTAAAGACCAAATCGCATGCTAGTGTAGGGAAGTGACAGTGTTCCAGGAGACAGAAGAGGCAAATCTAATATCAAAAACTCGTACATAAAATATTTCTAATACTTCATTTTGCATATAAAATGTAGGATCAAAAATCATGAATGTTCTGTGGGTCTGGAGTGTGATAAACAGATGGAGGATTACTCTAGCCCAGAACATATTTACTTTAATGAAAAGTGAATACAATTTCATTGTAGATAGTAGTTTTCTTCTTTCATACCCAAAGCTGTTTATAAACTGTTGTATTTAAAAAAAATACTTATTCAAGACACAGTAGTGTCATATTTCACAAGCAGTCCCATTTATTTCAATATACTTAAGGTATAAAGCATGAGAAAGGGTGGCAGAATGCATTCTCAGTCCTAACTCAGGTCAGCTGTTATTGACTTCAGTGGGACTTGGCCTGATAAGGTAACTCAAGATTCAACCCTATGTTACTACTACTTTAATGTAGCTGAGAGAAAATCTCCATACATCTGAGTAAGGGTGATGTGCCGATGAAAAATATTGGGTTTTATACACTAGAAATTGATTTGTACCTTGCTGAGGTTACAAACAATCAAGGGGATAAATCACCTTTTACAAAATTATTTTTAACCAACTTTTATAATACATCACAAAGATGGGGGGAAAGGAGGGAGGAGCGGGGAGTGGATGCAAGAATTCTCATTTTTCTTTACTTCCTCAGAACTCTTTTAAGCTTGAAACAGCATGGTCAGCCATGCTACAACACAACCTGGATTTTTTCTAATATGTGTTTTACAGCAGAAGCAATAAAACAAATATAATATGCAATTAATCAGTAAAACAAAAATAGAAACAAAATCCTGTACTGGGTAAGACCAGTGGTCCAGCTGTGAAAATGCCATTACCCCAGATGCTTCATAGAAAGGTACAAAAATCCTCATAATAGATTATTATGAAATAACATACCCTTAGGGGAAGCTTCTTCCTAATCCCCAGCCAATTAATGGCTGGTTTATATCCTGAAGCATGTGTAGGGTTGCCAGGCATCCAGTTTTCAACTGGAACACCCAGTCGAAAAGGGACCATGGCAGTTCCACTTGGCACTGCCGACCAGGCCATTAAAAGTCAGGTCGGCAGCGCAGCGGGGATCCGGGGCTCAGGCAGGCTCCCTACCTGCCCTGGCTCTGCGCTGCTCCCGGAAGCAGCTGCCAGGTCCCTGGGGTGGCCAGGGACTCGGAGGCTCAGTGCGCTGCTCCCACCCCGAGTACCAGCTCCGCAGCTCCCATTGGCCAGGAACCACAACCAATGGGAGCTGCCGGGGGTGGTACCTACAGGCACGAAGGCAGCACATATTGTGAAGAACCGCCTGGCTGCCCATGTGCCTAGAGGCCATAGGGACCTGGCAGCCACTTCCTCAGAGCTGCAGTATGAGCCGCCGGGACCGTGCATTCCCACCCCCACACTCCAACCCCTTGGCCAAGCACAGAGTCCCCTCCTGCACACCAAACCCCTTATCCCCAGGCTCACCCCACCTGGATCCCGCATCCCCCCATGCACCCCAACCTCATGGCCCAGCCTAGAGCCCCCTCCTGCACCTCAAAGCCCTCACCCCCAGCCCAGAGTCCCCTCCCACACCCAAACCTCTCATCACTGGTCCCACCCCAGAGCCCTCACCCCTCTTCACCCCAATCCCCTGCCTCAGCGTGGAGTTCCCTCCCACACCCAAACCCTTATCCCCGGTCCCCGCCCAGAGTCCACACCCCCAACCAGAGGCCTCACTTCACCGGAGCCCCTGCCTGCTCTCCAAATCCCTCATTTTCGGCCCCACACCAGAGCCTGCACCCCTAGCCCAGAGCCCATACCCTCTCCTGGACCCCAAACTCCTGCCCCAGCCCGGTGAAAGTGAGTGGGGGGGGAAGAGTGAGCAATGGGGGGATGGAGCGAGCAGGGGGCAGAGCCTCAGAGAAGGGGTGAGGCATGGGCGGAGCCTCAGAGAAGGGGCGGGGAAGGGTTGTTTGATTTGTGTGATTAGAAAGTTAGCAACCCTAAGCATGTGTGTTTCTGTTCTATACCCATCCTCCCACCCACACAATGTAATGGATTGTCTCAATAATATTTTTCTTAATTTTGCTGTCAGAAACTTATTTTTGCATGTAGTGCAGCCAAGATAACATTGCTGAAATCTTAGGGCTTGGTTCTCCACTCTGGAACTCAAACAGAATGGAGAAGTACGGCTGCAGGGAGCCTGTTGTGGTTGATCCAGAGCCACGAGATGCAGCTCTAACTTACTGCACTAGTATAAGTTCCTTCAGAGACCTCAGGACCTTAGGATCTCTGCCATGTTCCACCCTCAAGACGTGCCCTCTCCCTTTGCTTTGGGGTTTGGGGAGGAGGCTGGCACAGGAGTCGGTGACACTGGCTGAGTATATGCCCTAAAAAAATCACTTTGTCTGATTTTCCTGAACACTGATACCATTTAAATAATAAAACCCTTCTGAATACCTTTCCCAGAATTACACTTCTAACTATCAACCCAGTTAGCAGACCTATATCCATCCATTTTTAGAATGAGGCACTTCCTACATCTGAAGTCAAACAACATAACTACTCCTAGGTCCTGTCTTGGTTTGTGTTGAACTCAGAGTGCAATTTTGAAAATATTTATTTGTTTCCCTTGTGTGCACTGGGGTATCGTGTCCTTGTATAGTTGAGACAATAATTAAAACTGGAATATTGTAATCTTCAGTAATTTAAGAATGGCATGTTGTTTGAGTTTGTCCCCAAACAGGAAATATATTGAAGGTGGTTAAAAGGGTTGGGAGAGACTTCCCATTCAATATCTCATACGTGCCTATGCCCTTCATAAATGTAATACTATCTAGTGATATTGTGCTGGAAGTTTTTTTGCTTAGGCACTGTAGCTTCAAGTAGATTCTTGTCTGAGTAGGATATGGTAAGCTAGTAGAACTAAAAATGCTTCATTACTGGAACGCTGGATGAGATTGGAGCGCTAGCTGACAATGTTGAAAAAGGAGTGGCTAGCTACCCCCTCACAAAATTGTGGGTTTTTTTAAATGTCATACTGCCTGTAGTTTTGTTCATTCCGTTTTTTAAAGTCTTCATTGTACACATGTTGTTCTATTCTGGCCTGATACATGGAACAGCTGCAGATTCATAATCCACTTGATCTTTGTGCTTACATATATCCATCCTCTTTTGAGTCACCAGCCTTAGTATTAGGAACATACAGTTCATACTTGCTTTTTTGTGTTGAAGAACTAGGATGCATTGTGAAGTAGCACTGACTTGTTTTGCATCACGTAATGATGGTCTCTGAAACAAAGAAATAGGTAATTCCTTTTAAAAGGGAATCTTCATATGTTTATAATGAGTCCTCACCTTCCAACATGTATGGATATTTCTACTGCATGTCATTTGAAAAACCTCACTGCGCGAAAGTTCTAGAATAGGTTTTCTCAAACTTTGCCAAAGTGTGGACCAGATCTTAGTAATATCTTGTAAGCCACTTCTTCTGCTGTTCATGATCATGTAATACCTCTGTGGCACCTGCAGGTATTGCTTAAATTTAAAAAAAAAACATTTAATATATTTTAAAGCAATTAGAAACACCCATTGACTTCAGTGGAGCCAGGATTTTATCCATATTATTACATAGTAACTGTTGATTAACTATTGAAAAAAATAATGTTGAGAATATATTTCAGAGTAGTTTGGTCAGCAGAACACAGCTTGGCCATTTGGAATTTGAACATATGAATCCAGTTGATTAGGTGATGTCTCTTTGACATAAAAATGCTTATTGGAAATGCAAATATGACTTTCTTAGGATTACAACTCAGTGGCAGGTGCTTTCCCCAGGCAAACTGAGAGTATTAATGAACAAAAATGCACTTAGATATTTTACGTGTGGAACAACTAGAGTTAATGCCAATATTGAAAATCAGACTTTTTAGGTTGCAAAAGCCTTTGTTTGTTATATACTTTTTGAAAAGGCGGGGGGAGGAAAACGTGCATATGAGATACGTGCAGTACATGTTTACTCCAGGTTTAAAATGAGCAGGCCTTCTCCATCACTGTAGTATTCCAGCTTTATGGCAGTGTAACTCCATTGAAATCACTTTGCTGTATATTAGTGCCTTTCATCCTGAAGGATTTCTAAACTAAAATGCAAACTATACACATTGATAATTTGTCTTGGCTGAAATGCAGCAACCTTTGGAGTGAAATGTTAACAACATAACTGCACTAAATAACAATTCCAGATAAGAAGAGTAGAGCAACTTATCCAACAGAAACTGCATGGGAATTTATATCACTATAGTGTATTTATCAAAGTTGTAATGTGGCCAAGGGACCAAGATTAACACTTCTATTCCTGTGGAAAATTCCACCAGAACTTTAATGGCTACATGTTGTCAGGATCTTGATTGTACATCTTGCCCAACAGCAGTGTCCCCTAATACCACTGTTTTCAGCATTGACTCAGTGGATAGGCTCCACCTATTTAATCACTGTTACTGCTCTCTGTTCCACATATAAGTGTTTCTTAAATTCATAGATTACAAGGCCAGAAAGAACCATTGTGATCATCTAGTCTGACCTCCTGTATAACACAGGCATAGAATGTTCCCAAAATAATTCCTAGAGATATACGTTAGAAACACATCCAATCTCGATTTTAAAATTGTCAGCAATGACGAATCCACCACGACCCTTGGTAAATTATTCCAATGGAATAATAACCTTCAATGTCAAAAATGTATGCCTTATTTCCAGTCTGAATTTGTCTAGTTGCACCTTCCACCCACTGGATTGTGTTATACCTTTCTCTGCTAGATTGAAAAGTCCATTATTAAATATGTGTGCCCCATGTAGGTGCTTACAGACTGTAATATAATCTCTTCTTTGTTAAAATTAATAGATTAAGTTCCTTAAATCTGTCACTATAAGGCATATTTTCTAATCCTTTAATTATTTTCATGGCTCTTCTCTGAATCTTCTCCAATTTATCAACATCTTTCTTGAAATGTGGGCACCAGAACTGGACACAGTTTTCCATCAGTAGTCACTCCAGTGCCAATACAGAGATAAAATAATCTCTTTACTCCTATTTGAGATTCCTCTATTTATGTATCTCAGGATTGTATTAACTCTTTTGGCCACAGCATTCCACTGGGGGCACATGTTCACCTCATTATTCACCATGAGCCCCAAATCTTTTTCAAAGTCACTGCTTCCCAAGATAGAGTCCCCATTGTGTAAATATGACCTACATTGTTTGCTCCTAGATGTCTACATTTACATTTAGCTGTATTAAAAGTCATATTGTTTGCTTGCATCCAGTTTACTAAGTAATCCCGATAACTCTGAATCAGTGACCTGTCTTCTTTGTTATTTGCCACTCCCCCAATTTTTGTGCCATCTGCAAACATTAATCAGTGATGATTTTGTTTTCTTCCAGGTCATTGATACAGATGTTAAACAGCACAGGGCCAAGAACCAATCTCTGCAGGATACCACTGGAAATTCATCCGCTTGATGACAATTTCCCGTTTACAATTACATTTTGAGACCTATCACTTAGCCAGTTTTTAATCTGTTTAATGCATTCCATGTTAATTTTACATCTTTCTATAGTTATTTAATCAAAATGACATGCAGTACCAAATCAAACGCCTTAGAGAAGTCTAAGTATATTACATCAATGCTATAGCTTATGTCAGTCAAACATGTAATCACATCAAAAAAAGATATCAAGCTAGTTTGACAGGATCTATTTTCATAAACCTATCTTCAAAGTCTCCCCTCCAAGTAATGACAAATCTTATTTAGTTTGGGAGCGCTACCGGGATCACAGCACAAAAAGATAATGCTGCAAGCAATTGAAAAATATATCGACTTTCCATAGTGTTTAAAATATTTAAACATAATTTATATGAATAAAATATGTTTTTTTTTCAAAACAGATGTTTTTTATAGTAAATAGCACTGATAACTACACAACAGGCAGGAATGAACTCATTTACAAATTGGCCCATGTGGCATCTCTACGCACATTTCACCAGTTCACTCATATTCCTGGAGCCAGATTCATTGCAGTTATCCTGTTTATATTTGGCCCATTTCTTTTTTTTTTTGTGCGTGTGTGTGTTTTGGTTTAAGGTTTATGGATATTATCTACATGTAAAGGATACAAATCAGCATCTGAATAGGAATTTTTTGTTCATGCCATCAAAAAGGGAAGAATCCGAAGGCCAATTACAGTGTCAGAGGAACAGAAAGATGGGCCCTGGTGTGGGCTCCCTCCCACAGCAGTACCGCTCATAGCAACACTCTCCCCATCCCAGCACTGCAACTCGAATCCTGGCCCAGTACCGAGGGGAATCCCAGCAGCTCCTGCATCCCACATGTCTGGGCCTGTCGCCCTGCTCTGGGTGTTGCAATTTGGCACTCACTGAAATTTGGCCCACATGCTCCCCCCTTTTCCATCATGACAGAGGGTTGGGCAAGAGAAACCAGAGTGGCACTGCAACAGTGCACACCAAGCTGGAATGCCCAGAGCAGGGCATCAGGCCCAGCCATGGAAGTCGCTGGAGCCACTGCTGTTGGACGAGTCACAGACACAGGAAAAAGTCTTAGACAAACTGGCAAACACTGTCCATGGCTTTGTTCACGCCATGACAAACCTGCAGCCTTAAAAGTGATACAAACTTTTGAGCCTCCTAGGACACTCTGAGATGCCTGGGCATCTTTGGAGTCGCACTGGCTCTGCCAGTGGTTAATTAATACTCATGTAAAAATGCCCTGTAAATGAAAACTACCTGGTGTTTCCCCATAAATAAGACAGAGATTTGTAGTGCAAGGTTTGACTATTTGTATAGTATACTACAACCTAGTTTTCAACAAAACTTCTATGCAACTCAGTGCATGCATACTTATGGCCATTTTCTACATTTATTCTATAATTTTTACCCTCAATGAAGTGAATGGGAATTGTGATTAAAAATTAATGGCAGGATTGCCCTTTGAACATTTTTATACAGGGGAAAAGTGGAGACCTAGCCAGTGCTTAATTTGTAATGAAAGGGGTGCCAGGGCTCAAGCAATATTTTTTACATTCATAAGTGATGCAGCAAGCCCAGAAGTGCTGGGGCTATGAACTGTGAAGCCTAGATATGCCAGGCTCAGCCATGGCAAGCTGTGGCACAAATTAAACACTGCACTTATAAAAATTCAGACCCAGTTTGAGAAACGGATCAAAGGCATTTGTTCTGTAATACTGTAACCCTTTGCTTCTCTTTGACTAAGCATTTGGCATCTGGTATACAGATGTTATGACATTCAGTCCAGTTTTCCTTTTCTAAGCTCAAAAGAACAGTTGATTAATATTACCAACCTCCTTAACCAATGTGAAGAGTGCCCTTTTATTCTTTTCCATTTTTGTGACAAGACTAACCTCAGCAGTGCAGGGGTTGGTGGTGTTTGCATGTGGAAATGCACTAATATGGATGTTTTTCTTTGTGTGTGCATCCTTGCAGTGTTGTTTACCAGGATGGATTTTATGGTGCAGACATTTATGTAAGTATTCATTGATGTGCATGCTGTCCTTGTACATTACCAAAGTCATTCTTTTTACAAGTTTGCTGCGTTGCTTGACTCTGTTTTGTCAATTTACCATCCCTCGCCTGTCAAAAAGAATTGAGAGGAATATCTCTCATATTGGAAGACCTTTCTGTTCATTACATCTACCATTGTTCAGTGGAGCTGAATTAACTCTTCAATCAAGTGCTGAATGAATGCAAAAATGAGAAAAGTGTTGGGGGTTTTTAACCCCTTAAAATTAAAGTTTCAGGTTTTTTTTAAAGTACAATATATTTATATTTAGAACTCAAGGCAAATTGAAGAGTGGTTTAGTACCTTAATTCTGAAAACACTATTGGGCATAGGCTCTTATTCAGGAAAGTTTCCCTATTCAGGGCAACATTTAAGCACGTGCTAAAGTCCCATTGATGGGAAGGGAATGTAAGTATATGCTTAGTTCAAGATATTCTCAAGTTTCTCCCTGAATATGGATGAACTTAAGTATGTTGTTACGTGCTTTCCTGAACTGACGGCTATAGTACCTCCTACTGTGAGTAGTAGTGCTGGCATCAGTGGGACTACTCATGGCTGGAAGTGGCTACCCATGATAGCAAGTGTGGGCTTGGTCCATAGTTATCAATTTTTAAAGCTGTTTGCTCCATCTATTGGTTTATTTAATTGTGTATATACATTTTTTAAATAATCATTTTATATATAATTTATTGTCTTCCCATACTGAGGATTTTAGTTAGGAAGTCTATGAAGAAGCTGCTTATTTTTAAATATGTGCCCTAATTGTTACTCTTTTGGAAAAAGTTAAACTATCATTAGAACCCAGGCTCACAAATTTTTAAAATATATTGATATAAGAAAATCTCATAGACATGCCACTTATCTTTAGCTTCCCTTATTATTTTGATAGAACAATCAAATCCTAAAAATAGAGGTAATTAAATATCTTTGTATGGTTTTCTTACTCTAATTGTGCTTCAGTCAGCATTGGGATACAAAGAGATTGATTCCATTAAATTGGTATGAACATTAAAAATTCATTAGATAGTATTAGAAAACATTAGTTATATTTATTACCAATGATCCTTCAGAGACATTTAGGATGAAACAGTTTAAATTTTCTGACAATAGATTTGTATAAAAAGGAAAAGAATCTGAGTTTATGGGGAGAAGTTAGGGGTTTATTCCTGTTGGGACAAGATTGGCTGGTTACAATCATTGGAAAAAATAACTGCAAATTAAACAATATATATTAAGTGTTTAGTTTGGGTTAGGATTCCCACCCTGCAGATTTTCAAAGTCCCTCTACTATTCACAGTGGATGTAGCTCACCCCTTTACTGAAGGCCTACACAAACTTCTGTGTACTGCTTTAATTTCACTTAAATCTAGAATTGGAAGTTCAAAAGGGATTTTACTGATACACAGGACCTTTTGCACAGGGGTGAGTTTTACCAGTAGTGTGGACTTCAGTTTTAATTCTTCTTCTTGCCAAAAAGAAAACTGCACCCATTTTGCTCATCTCACCAGTCTGAAAGGCAAGAAGCCCTGCTGAACCTGAATTAACTTTACTGTGTATTTGGGAGTTACATATTAAGAATAACAGTTGGTAGTTTGGGAGCCTACTGCTAATGAAAGAAAAATTTACGTCTTTTGGGCCCTCAGTGACATCAGCAATGCTTTTTTGTTTGTTTGATTGTTTTTTTTAAAATATGACCAACACCCATGACAGGCTTGAAAATGCTAAATAGAAACTGTGAATCTGATCAGCAAGGTACTTAAGAAAGTGCCTAGCTTTAAGCATGTGAGTAGTCTCAAAGAAGTTGTTTGGCATTAGGCTCTGGTCCTGCAATTGACTTAAGTGAGGCTCCACACAGATGCAGGGGTATGTCCATATCCTGTCATTTACAGGATCAGTGTCTTAGCTTCCAAATACACTTCTCAGTTTCTAGATATAGAATAATGCTTATCTTTCAGACGGATGGACTAAGTTAAAGTCATATAGTTTTCATATGTTGCAGACATATTTTTTTTCATTTTTACTTTGTACATTGTAGCTAGAACTTTGTACTAAGCAGCTCATCATTTTCATTTTAACTCTTGCTCTTTTCTACTCCTAAAATGTATTGAGAGAGAGAGAGAGAGAGCGATTGCAAGCTAGATGTGTGAGAATCAGTGGAGAGAAAACATATGATTCAGAATGTATTAGTTCCCTGGAGAGCACCGAGTTATTGACTGGCTCCCAATCGATTACCATGAAGCTCCAGCTCAGTTAGCCATTTTAAATGGAAAGCTGAAATGTGTGAAGAAAGGAGGTGCTGAGAGGAAAATGACACCACAGTGGAAAGACTAGGCAACAGAAACAAATAGAAAAGAAACAAACTTTAAATACATACCACAAATAATAGTAAAGAGGAGAGAGAAAAGACCCCCTCAAAAAACACAAAAATAGCCAAGCTAAAAACAGCAAATAGTTATAAAGCAAAACTGGGGGGAAAATCCACACAAAGATAAAGAATATCAAAGTCAAGGTTGCCTGCAGTACAGGGTTGAGTAGCAAGTGTGGGGTGGAGTATCTTGGACTACTGACATATGCACAATTGATTTCTCCACTGGGTAGAGGATATGTAATGGAAGTGGAAAAGAGGGAGAAATCCAAAACATGATAATCAGTCAGGTAAAGATTGCATGGAATATTAAGGGCAACACACAGCCAGAATGAGTTAATGCTAACCAGAAGGGTAGAGCAGAATGAGAGGACTGTTATAAATATAGTAGGGGAAAAGATACACTAAAGTGAAAATTCCACAGGCACACTACTGAATGACAAGGGGAATGTAATAATGCCTCAGAAGTAGCTGAGATATTGAACTCCCTTTTAAAATGTGCTTTTAACAAGGAAAATAAAGAAAGAAGGTTGCATAGTTAGGGAAAAAGGAAGGCCTTTTAAAATTAACTATTGATTCACTAACAAAAAACTTAATTAAAAGAGAGTTAAGATTGCCTGACAGTTTCCTGTACCCTTCTAGAATACATATGTTCCCAGCCGAAAATTTACAGCTTTGAGAATCAGGAAATGCACTCAGCAAAATAAAACCAGACATTAGAAAACAAAGAAACATGCAGTTAAAATAATGCTTTAAACTCATCCACCCACCCCCCTTAACTCTTCCCTCTGGATCATTGCCAGAAGGAATGCTTCAAGGACATCTGACTGCCATACCCTTCCCTAAGCTGTGTGGAGGTAGGGTGAAAAAGAGAAGAGTTGTGGTCCCCCCCCCAAAAAAAAGGGGGTTTAAAACCCTCCCATTCCTGGTCTCAGAAGTCCCTTAGGGAGATGGCCCTAGCTCACCCTTTCACTCAGTGTTATTGCCCACAGTAAAATTTACCATACCCATTGCTAGGTTCCTGCATCAGTTGTGGTGCACTGAACAAAATCCACACAAGTATAGAATTAGGAATATATATATGGAGTTGTGGGCACTGTACTGAGAAATTGGCATATATTTTTTGTTAGGATGGGCATGGTAATATTATATTCCCAGTGCATATTGCCATCTCTCCAAGGACATGATTAAGGTAGTGTTGGGGTCTGATGCATATCTGCAGCTACTTTAAGAAAGAACGAGTAATTTGTGGAAGTGTAACAGTCATCCAGTCAGTGTTCTTTTGATTATAATAGATGGCATTATGTCTGGCATCCACAAAGCCAGATGTATAACAGCATTTTAATGTACAAAGCTTTCCTACACTAAAGACATTTAGATAATTTTGGATTTACTTATGGGAGCCAAACATTTTGAAGTTTACGTGTGAAGTAATGGTTTGTCACACTGGCAGTATTAAGTATGTTCTAGTTGTTAGAGTAGGACCTGAGTCATCTTTGTAACCATCAAAGATTTCAAGGTGTTTTATAATTGTAGGTAAGCATTATTTTCTTCAGTTTACAGATTGGTTAAATGATTTGTCCAAGGGCACACAATAAATAATAGTGGCAGATCCAGGAATAGAATCCAGACATCTCCACTTTCAGTTCGGTGCTCTATCCACTCAACCAAGTTATAGATGCCCACTTTTTAAAAAATGTCTTAGATCTATGGATGAAATGTCCTTTCATGTCCTATGTTTTGCATTGTAAATGTTGTATTAAAACAATTGAATGCTGCAGTAATCATTTTAATGAGTGATATTTGATGGGAAGGGTCTCATAGTGAGTTTGAGCAGAGGACTGTGAATCAGGATTTCTGAGTTACATTCCATTTTCTGCCATTGGCTTTTTATAGCTTTGATCCTTGGCTAGGTGACATTAGGCATTAAGTTATACCCTATGCGAGAAAGAGCTGTACACAGACACAACACACAGCAGGAGCTCCCCTGAGGCAGGTAATGCCTGAGGCAGGGAGTATGGATGATGCTACACCATACGGGAGAGGGCAACATGTAGCCATCACATGGGGCAGTTCCATAGGTTGAGATAAGATGGAGAAGATATGGAGACATGCCCCTTCTTTACCTCTTCCTGCTCTAGCTTTGCACCCTGAGCATGATAAAGATTATGCTCAAGCCCTATACTGGGGAAATGGGGCAAAGGCAGCTCTTTGCACCTTCTTCCCAGTGGAGGCCGACATTATTTAGCCCATAATGTCCACAATGAGTTTACTAATTGAAAATGATTATATATAGTTGTTACGAGAGGGTGTTGAGAAATGTAACTAATTAATATTTGAAAAACTTGGAGATCCTTGGATGAAAGTAGCTATTGAAGTACAAATTATTGTTCCTATATCCTCAATATTTGTGCAAACTTTTATTGTTCTGATAATAGGAGTTCATGCAAAGCACCATAGTAGAATCCCAAGTGTTGAGAATAAAATTAATCTTTCTATCCATGAGATCTAGTTTAGCAATCTGTATTATAAAAACACCTGTCACTATGCTCTCTGAGCCCTAAGTTAACAATTAAGTAGACCATAAGGTATTATCAGGAGAGAATAAAACTGTAGTTTATATGCGCGCGCTTGCTCTCTCGCTCTCTCGCAATATATATATAATATGTGTATAGATGGCTATATATATTTGTGTACATAAGTGATTTTGTAACCCAAATGTATTTGATTTTCTATTTTTTCTTTTGATAAGTTCCTTGCTCATTTTAAACCACAACTAAGATTCCTTGGCAACTGACCAGTTACCGGTCCCTCACCTCTTTCTTGATTATGCTGTGCCTTGTAAAATATTGAAAGCAAACTTGTGAATGAATGGCTTTGGGGAATTTGTGTGACTTATGCATTTTTATTTATTTTATTTTTTTTGCATTCAAATCGTTACATTTCTGTTTCCTTATAGAGTAGTGTATCAAGAGCCTGTGTATGGCAATAAGTTACCACAGGTATGAAGTACTGACTGATGAAAAAAAAAACTCATCACATTGAATGTGGATTGCTGTGAAATCATACTAACAATCAATTTAATGGGGGATTTTACATATACAAAATGAAAGGAATAGCCCAGCAGCTGCATTTTATGGTTGGGGTTAATTAAACCACACAATTGCAAACATTTTAAAATTTCTGCCTCCCTCTTGAAATATGATGTATGTCCCATTTAAGGTCCAGTGTCAATGGGAGTTTTGGCAATGTCAGGACTGCATTATCACACATGCTGACTTTGTCTACATTTATGTTTTTAGGGAAATCTCAAGCTGTTTCAGAACCACTGATGTAGTTCCATTAGTGGTAGCAATTGTGGGAGAACTAATGTAGAAAGGGCATACGCATTTTTTACCGTAGTCAGAGAGTTCAAGACCAGAAGGGATCACCCCTTCATCCAGTCTGACCTCCTGGACCGACCAACAACACCATCTAGCACCCACACGCTAAACCCAACAAAGTACTACAGCCCACAGGAGTCTAAAATATTATGTTACACGGGCAGAGAATGGGAGGGACGAAGATGCACCAATGCCAAAGGACCCCACAATGGCAGGGAAATGATTAATTGAGAGAGACCCAGATAATCCTGGCAAGTGACCCACACCCACATGCTGCAAAGGAAGGTGAAAAACCCTTAAAGTCACTGTAATCCGATCTGGAAAATTCCTTCCTGACTCCACATATGGCAATCTAGACTCTGAATATGTGAGCACGAACCATCCAGCCAAGAATCTGAGAGAGACAGACACCTCATAGCCCTGGCCCTCCTAGTTTGATGGCCGATCTCCAACTGTGGCCATCCCTGTTGTTCCAGAGGAAGAACAAAAAAAAAATACAAACACCCAGAATAAATTGGAGGGAGAGGTGGGGAATCCCACGCTGACCTATGCAGGTGCCTGGCTGAAATCCTGAAGCTTGAGCTTTTAGGGACCCTAAGACATAAACCAGAAGTGAGCCCAATGGCTTTTGGGCCCTGCCTCCAATCATCACAAGCAACCCTGTCATACAGTAGCAATATAAAATTGTCTGGGTCTCTCCTAAAACTCATTAAGTTGTTTGCCCCTGCAGCGCCTTTTGAGAGGCTTTTCCAGACTCTCACCCCACTAATAGTGAGATGGTTAGAAACCTCCTTTTAATTTCCAGCCTGAATTTGTTCATGGTCAGTTTATATCTATTTGTTCTTGTGCCAACATCCTTTAGCTTAAATAGCTCTTGACCATCCCGGGTATTTACTCCCTTAATGTATTTTATAGTTTTCTTTTGCTAGACTAAACAAGCCAAGCTCTTCTAGTCTCCTCTTTTAAGATAGTCCCTCCATTCCACTGATCATCCTAGTTGCTCTTCTCAGCACTGTTTCAGTTTTAATTCCTCTTTCTTTAATATGGGTGTCCAGAATTGTACACAGCATTCCCAATGAGGTCTTACCAGTGCCTTGTTACAATGGCATTAAAACTTCTGTCTCTACTGGAACTGCCTTGCCTGATACATCCTAGGATCATATTTCCTTTTTCACTGTCGCATCACATTAGTGACTCATAGTCATCCAAAATCGACCCACACACCCAAGTCTCTCTCCTCCACTGTTTCTTCCAACTGATGAGCCCCCAGCTTTTAGCGGAAATTCTTATTATTAGACCCAAAATGCATGACCTTGAACATGGCACTATTGAATTTCATCTCATTTCTCTCCCTCCAGTCTTCCTGATCATCCATATCTTTCTGTATTAAAATCTGATCCTCCTCTTTACTGATGGTGCCTCCCAAATTTTTATCCATAAGCAAGTTTCATTAGCACATTCCTACTGTGCCAAGGCCATTAATAAATATATTCAGTAAGATTGGTCCCAAGACTGATCCTTGAGGAGCTCTGCTCATGAATTCCCTCCTGTTTGATAATTCACCTTCACCTGCCAACCTTACAACCTAACCATTCTTGTGCTCATCCCCATCTTCCCTAATTTATCTAATAATTTCTCATGTGTCATATGCTTTGCTGAAGTCCAAGTATATTAGGTCTACTGCACTTCCCTTATCTAAAAAAGATCAGTTTATTTTCTCAGAGAAGAAAATCAGGTTAGTCTGGCATGATCGTCCCCTGTTGCATGACATCCCCTTTACCATGTACTTCCATTAATTTAATTATTCTTTCCTTCACAATTTGTTCTAAAGCCTTACAGATCTATTAGTCTGACTCAAACAGTATGCAATTGCCAAGACCACTCTTCCCCCCCACCATTTCTAGAATATTTGTAAAACGTTAGCTATTTTCCAGTGGGACAGTACTACCCCCAAATAGATAGAGTTATTAAAAATTCTTGCTACTGGACTAGCAATTTCATGTGTCAGTTCTTTCAGTATTCTGGGATGGCAATTATCCGGTCCCCCTGATTTGAGTGCATTAAGCTCTTTAATTTTTTCCTTCTACTTCAGATGTGCTCATTTCCATGTCCAGAAACTCATTTCCATCAGCCATACTCCCTTCATGAATGTGTTCCATATTATCCTTACTAAAAACGAAGGCAAATTATTTAGTTAGTTTTGGTCCATACCTACGTTGTCTTTAATTTCTTTCCGATCCACACTACATAGCTGTCCATCTTCACCTTCCTTATTCTGTTTTTATTTATTTGAATTTCCTTGGCCAGACCTAAGTCAGCTTGACTTCCAGCAGTTGCCACTTTATTCGGAATTTGCTGACCTCCACAATGTAGCTTTCTTTTCTGATCAATGTCTGTTTCCATTCCTTAGAGGCTCTCTGATTACTCTTAATAGCCTAAACAAATGGTGGCATGAATGCCTTTTCCTTGGTTACACTATGGCTTCCAGTGTTGCTACTGTTGTTGGAGCTTCACCACTTGCACTGAAACTATAGGTGATTTCCCCAAAGTATGTTAGCCTAGACACAGTAATAGTGTCACAAATAATAGGCAGATATATTTCTTTGTTTCTTTTAAGGTGGAAACTGTGTAAATGATTGTTTTTCAAAATAAATAAAATTTCCACACATATTAATCCAAAAATTCCAGGTTTTTATAGCAGGTGGGAAATAAAATATTTCTATAACAGTCAGAATAATTGTGCATTTGCTACAAAAATGCTAATTTGGCTGGATATTTTTCAAAGCATATCCTTTGAAACTATTCTTGTGCTTATGAGTTTGGATAAACAAAATAAATAATTGCTTATATTAATGGTAGTATGTACCCAAAATCCAGTGTTGTGGGATAAAATGTTCAACAGTAAAGTCTATAACAATATAGACTAAAGCATGAGAAGAGTGCATTTAATCTAATGTTCTAAAGAAATGTGTACATTATATATTATTGAATATCCTGTGTCTGAGAAATAGACGAAATTGAAAAGCTATAACCAGATTAATGTTATAGCAAATATCTTAGATACATTTAGGTGTCTTTAACACCACATAATATCCTAAATTGCATTTTAATTATTTGGATGACAGATTCTGGTCCTGATTTAGCAAAGTCTTTAAGTGCATGCTTGAATTTATTTATTTGGGACTATTGCCATTCTTAAAGATAGGCATGTTCCAAAGTGTTTTGCTGAATTAGGACCTCTGCTTTTAAATCATCTGTTGATCTTCTTATAATAATTAAACAGTTAAAATTGTTTAAAATTTTGAAAAAGTTCTATATGCATTAACCTACAAACATGAGACCAATAAAGGTTATTAGAGTGACCTAACAGAGACAGACAAGTTTTTGATCATTGTACAGTTTGCACACTTAAATTGAGGAAATACACAAATATCAGGGCATGTCTACACTTACCTCCGGAGCACTCAGTCCAGCAGGGGTCGATTTATTATGTCTAGTGAAAACGTGATAAATCGACCGCCGAGCGCTCTCCTGTCGACTCCGGTACTCCACTAGAGTGAGAAGCATAGGCAGAGTCGACGGGGGAGCGTCAGCAGTCAACCTACCACAGTGAAGACGCCATGGTAAGTAGCTCTAAGTAGGTCCACTTCAGCTACATTATTTTCGTAGGTGAAGTTGTGTAACTTAGACAGACTTAGCTCTCCCACCACCAACCCCCAGTGTAGACCAGGCCTCAGATAGGTATTTCCATTCAAAGTTCTTCCATATAAAAATACATCAAAATGCAGATGCCAATGATTTTAGTTCCCCAAGAGCATTTTGTAAGCCTTTCAATAACACGGACCAAAGTAATATTTGTATCATTTTAAACTCAGTCGCTGCAGGGTTTCTTCCAAATTTAATCCAGATTATTGAGTCAAAAGTAGTTTAACACAATTCCCAGGGAAGGTCAAGCTTGGTTCTTTGGCGGCACCTCCTTAACTAGCACAAAGCAGACTGTTAAACCACTCCTACACTTAAATCAAATTTAAGGCTGGTAACATCAGCCTACCACATCTGGATATGTTTGAGAGAACGACACTTCTGTAGTCACACATGGTGCTCAATCCTTCAAAATAATAATCAGTCCCAGTGAAATCAAGAAACCTGTTCATTTGAGTAGGGATTTGCAGGATTGTGCCAGTGGTGAGAAGCATAGGGACCATATAGAAGACTGACCTAATCAATAATATCATACTGCATAATGACTTACAGTCCAACAGACATTCTTACGCTCTGGATTCTGAAGACAAACGAGTACCATTCTAAATCTATTTTTATCTTTAAGTCTAGTGCTTGAGATTTGGGATGTTTTGAGGAGGCAAAAAACAGGGAAAGTCTCTTGTTTTGTTTCCATCACACATTCTTTTGCTCTCTTTCTTCTGGTAGCCCACAGCTTGAGGAAAACTTGCAATTTTTGTCATGAGCTCTGCTAGCTTCACTACTTTGTGGCTCAATTTGTGCTTGGTGCCATTATCTTACATTTGATTGCCCATACACAAGGTACCTGCAGGCAATACTTGCCTGTTGATGCACATACTTTTTGAGACCTCAACTAGTTTTTAATACAATCCTATATGCCTATCTGCAGCTCAGTCTGTTGTGTTGGTAGCCAAGAAGAGTGCATAGGGACGCTGTCCTTCTTTCCTCCATTTTTCAGGTATACTTTTGTGTCAGTAAAAGAATATCAGTAAAAGAATATCAGATGCGCAGAAGTAAGGAGGCATTCCATGTCAGTGCTTCTTAGCTGGCACAGAGATGGGACTTCATGCAAAAGAGATGGCACTTACAATATTATGTAAGCTATCTGTGTAAACCGATTGGTTGCCTGACATAAGTGCCTCCAGCAAGGCTGAAGTTTATGAGAAGGCACCTTAACAGTTGGACATGAGAGTTTGAACTATGAAATGAAGAGGTACCTTAAGTATAGGTGAAGGTCCAAGCCTAATGTGTCTATCTGGCTGTGTGTGTAGATGGGAAGCTTATGTGCTTACTGTTAAGGAGATGTGGCATCATCAGCCGAGCTGTGTATGGGACTGACTTTCAAAAAAATGTTTCTCAAAATTTCTGTTATGATTGGAGGGATTAAATCAAGCAAAAGCCCTGAAGGGGGGAGGATAAGCTGGAATTTCCTATGGAGAAGCTCTAGAACAGTGGGCTAAATGAAGCTTCTATGGCCCGGTTAAGTTTGTCATAAACAGGTTATTTCTTGAAGAGTAGTCTACTTAATACACTTTTTGCAATACAATGTACAAAAAGCTATATTAAGTGCACTAAAAATAGGCTACTATTTTCTTGAGGGTTGGCAGACAGAAGCCCATTCCTCATACTTCTACATATATTTAGTGTGAACATATCCCTCAACAATAGGAGCACTCCATTTAAATACTCACTTTAACAACAGGGGGAAATGTCATTCAAAGCTGAGTGATCCAACTAGTTTTCTATTTCATCTCTTTTTTTAATTCTATGGGGACACACAATAGTTCCATGTCCCAGAGGATTATGGGATGGTGGATTCTAATTGGAACATAAATGGTGTTTGTGTTATCTGTGGAGACTGGGCTCTGTTTGTTAATTGGCATGCTGAGATCATTTTGAAATGGTTGATGTAACACCGTGGTCCATTGAACAGGAAGCTCTGCTATTTGCACAGTTTGATAATCAATGCATCACTGCACACAATTCCTTTCAAATGTGTGTGTTTGTTTGTCTGTTTGCTTAATTGAACAGCTGCAATTACTGTTACATACAGCTGAATGTTAATTCAAGAGAAAGAAAAGAAAGTCCTTCTTAGTTATGATTTTATTTACAAATTAGAAACCTATATAAAATTAGAGTTTTAATGTAGCAAAAATTTAATTGGTTTAATCAAACACATGCAAGGTATCATATTAGATCTACAAAATTATTGTTAGCTTTGTAGTTTATTTTCTTTTAACTGATTTGTCATGGCTTTATTAACCTGCACTACACCTCATTGGTAAGGGAAATTGCTACCTGTAAATGTAAAGAAAAATATTCTCAAAAATTTTTTGATGTATGTAGTCCATTGATTATCCTGATCTTTGGGTCAAATTAAATCTTAACAAGTAGGAACTGATTGGGTTTGTGATCAGCTCTGCTTAACAACCTCCTGAAATATTTCACATATAGTCCAATCCCTTAATTGGACTTATAGCATGAAAAGAACATTCCAAATAGTTGCTGGTAAATTTAAAAAAATATTCATTTAAACTGCTGTAGCAATGCAATTAGAATGTAAGTTTGTGTTTCAGGGTGGTTATGCTGCCTACCGGTATGCCCAGCCTGCCACTGCCACTGCAGCTGCCTACAGTGACAGGTAAGACCTAATTTACTGCTAATAAATACTTAGCATACAGGAAGTGGAAAATAAGTCTTGTAACTGTTTTGTTGCTCTGCAGATGACTATGGTATACAAAGTTAGGCTGTATTGTTACAAAGAGCTATAAATAGAGAGTAGTGATTCATTAAGAATCAGGCATAAGATACACACACTTTCCTGGGTTGCAGAGCAGCCGCTTTACTATGAGATAACAATAGTCTGTGACCCTTTTACAGTGTAGATAAATAAATGTATAGCTCCATAACGGTCTGCTGCTTAAGATCATAATTGGTCTTAACAATACTTTTTCAGTTAATTTAGAACCTATTCCTCTAAGGTGTTGAGTACCTTCCATTTTCACTGACTCCTGTTGAAATCAATGGGAGTTCAGGCCATCAAAGACAAATGATGATTCTCCCAGTTAGCTGGCTTCCAAACATTTCATTTATTCGAGTGTTTATATGAAGACAAGTTGATCTACTTGTCTCCCTTTTTTTTTTTTAAACTGTTAAAATCATGGTATCAAAATGGGGTTCATACACTGCTGAAAAAGTGGAGAATTTCTTAAAATCAATGTAGCCCAATCCAGCAGACACACACTCTTAATTTTACGTAGTGTAAGTAGTTTCACTAAAGTCGATGGAATTGCTCAGAGGATGAAATCTTGACCCCACTGAAGTAGGTGGCAAAACTTCCATTGACTTCGATAAGGCCAGGATTTTGCCACACTGTAAAATTAAGCATGTGCATAAAAATAGATCTCGGCCTAATTTTGTAATGAAAAAGAAGAATTTACTTCTTCACTGGAAATTCATTCTTCAGAAGTTTTATCTGTGGGAAAATCTGCAGTATCCATTGATACTTTTCAAATGGTTTAAGAGTTTACAGCACACAATAGAAGTGGGTATCTATTTTGTAAAAGATTGCTATGTGTGTATTTTGCTTCACAGGGTCAGAAAGAGCTAAGGACCCATTTCTGTACTTATAACAAGAAACTCTTATTGAAATCAGTGAGAAATTTTCTTGCAACTTGAGTATAAATTTAGACGTGTATTAGGTGCTAAAATGGTCATTATTGTTGGATTTTTATGTTTCTGTTCCCAAAGAAAACAAGAGAATACGAAAAAGGAAGGATTTCTTAGAAAGAAGTGTTGTTCATGGATTTTGTTTTCTGAGAAAAGTGGAACAGAATGTGAATGTTAAAATGCTATGCATGCATAATTGCCTTTAAAAATGCTTATTCTGGTAATAAGATATATTAAAAAAAAGTTTGGTGAATAAAAACAATTTGCATGTGTGGCTGAGGCATGCTGTGTGAGACAGGTAAGCAAGTTTCTTTATATGAATTCTGGGTCAGTAATGTCAATCACATATTGCTGTTTGCACCTTGTTCGTGATGTAGTCTTTCTATGCAGGGTAACCTACCATATGGAGTGCTACGCAGTAGTTTTCATTTCATTTCCACAAAGGTGTGTTGTTAGCATGTTGCAACTACAGTATTTTTTGTGAGTTTCAAATGCAAAACTAGTTTCTGATCCTAAAAAGTTTTTAAAACCAAAAAGGCAAAATCATAAATAATCTCATATTGCTAGTCCTTTTTTTTTCCCCAGATATTGTTCAGATCTCTGTTTGTCAGTTAAAAGGGTTTGCTTGTTGCTATAATGAAAGGTTGTAGATTTACGTAGTACTTAGGGGAAGTGAACATTATCAAGATGAAGCCTAAATGCTTTAATTACCAACTAATGAACCTACTTATAAAACAAACAGAAAAATCAGGTACCATAAGGTAAAATATAAGATTTTTACCTATTCTTCTATATTGACAATATAGTTGGGGAGCGAGAGAGTGAGTCAACCTTTCTAATAAAAATAATCATGACATTGGGGAAAAAAACTTAATAAAGGAAAAGATATAGTATGATTAAATTCTGTAAAAGAAGATTGAGATGGTATCTATAGTAATGCAATAGTTACAACCCTTAATTATTTATTATGAAAAATATCTCTAGTATACTGAATTTTCAAATATACTCTTTGTGTATAATTAGAATTGAAATAACTTGAGCCTGCTGCATAATTACAGGTATCTGAAATTGATTAATTTCTTTTGATTTTTTTTATTTGGCTTCTGAGTTAAATGTGTTTACCCCCAGTTGACTAAAGATGTTTGGATTAATTACAAAGATATAATTTTACTTACTTTTTTCTATCGGGGAATCCTAAAACTAGTTTTAAAAAAGAAATCATGCAAAAACTTTGTTGCATATATGAAACTATATGCAAACACGGATACCTCAAATTACAGTCAATTACAAATTTGTTTGTTCATTTTATTAACTTTTCACTGAATTTTCATTAAAGAATGTGAGTTTTTTATGTCAGAATTAGGGGCTTTTTTAGATTCCTCACTCCCTTAAGCATTTTGCAAATTATTATTTGGCAAAATTTGAGTTAATCTCTAATACTGAATGCAAATGCTGAAATACAGGACAACTATTAGCATCCTTTCTTCTAAATGTAATCATCACTTGCTGTCTTGTGCTACATATGAGTATTACACATTTGGTCACACAATGTTCGTTTTTGTAGTGGATATGAGTCCCCATTCTCAGCAAGATATATTTATTGTATATGTTAATACAGTGCCCAGGCAAACACACTGAATGCCACCAAGCATATACTGTGATGCAGTGCTCTAGCATGAAAAGACTACTTGAAAAAAAAAGTACTGTTTGGGTCACAGATCATATACATGATGAGTGACAAGGTCCCTATCTTGACACACTGTCTTAAGTGAGGAGATGGAAAGAGTAACTGTTTGGACTGGATGCATATTTTGTTAATAGAAAAACAGAAGGTGAACAGAAAGATTTGGGATTCCAGAATCAATACCTCAAGTCATCGGATAATGATTGGTGCTGTAGAACTGTTGTGAGGAAACATCCTTGTTTGTCACACCTGGAAAGATTGCTGGATATAGGCAATGAACAACAAATATGGAGGAAGAGACTAAGGTGGCAAGGAAAGATGATGAACCTTATAAAAAAATTAAGTAGTTTTTAACAGAAGAAAACATACATATGTAATGACAGTCAAATTCAATCAAAACTGAAATAGGCCTTACAGATCTCTCCACTCACTTATCAAACCTGTAAAAAGATAAAAGTCTGCTTTATTTATGAAGCAATATAGTAAGAAATCATTTTACAACTTCAGAAGGGAAGCAGAGCTACATGTTTTCTCTATGCAGTCTTTCACTTTATTAAATTAAACTTAAAGCTTTGAGCCTTTTGAAGAATTTGATCAAAACCTTCACATTTTTAACAGTCTAGTTTAAAATGTTTCTCAGAAATTTCTTTCCCTTCCAACTGATAAGGGGGTAGGGGGGGAAATGTAGTATTTAGGTCGATATATGTTTTGTACCACTCTTGAACTTTGACCTCTAAGCTCTTAAACCTGAGAGGCTGGTTAAAGGAAAACAATTTGTAAAGGTATACAAAATAAATTAAAACAAATATGTTAATTTTAAGTACAGATTTTACTTGATTTTTAGATTACATTTTAAAAAGTACTTAAAATATAGATGCTAGTAAAGGCTTAAATCTAAGTCTCACTTAAAGAAAACTGGTAAAGCTATCAAATTTTATTTTCATGAGGTAGAACCAGTCAAAGCATGGCAGTGGGGCGTATCGTCATTTTGTCATTGCATGTTCACTTGATGTTGCTAGTATGTCTGTAATGCTGTATCGGATTTGACAGATCCATCACATTAGCTCAGTGAATGGCTTGCTTGAATTAAGCCCAAGGGCAGATTTATTCACATTGATTGGCTATTGGTTTTGTGTTTATGACTTGATTGTTGCATCTCTGATCAGAATAAGAAAAATGTTCCTTTCTTGCATATTAACTTTAACAGCAAATATGTGTTTAAATATATATGGTGGTGTATGAAAGCTTTAAAAACAAGTAAGCCTTGTCTGGAAGGCAAAATTATTTTCACTTGTACTGCTTGCTAACAATATAATACTTATTTAATTATAATTATGTGTGTGTTTATGAATGTGTATCTGGGTATTCATATATACACACACTTCATCCTGACCCTCCCACCCCACACACACACACACATGTAGTGAGGTAGTTTGCTCTGAGATTTCAAAGTATTTATATATTGTCTAATTGAAATCTCACTCAAGTAAGTGGAAGAACTCCTATTGACTTCATTGGGGTTTGGATCAGACCCATAGACACTGGAAGCTGGATTTTCTTTCTATGTGTTATACAATTTGGAAAAATAAGAGATGATAGTAAGGTGTATAATAAAACATTTTACAGACACAATGCACTTTGTAGTGTAAAAAGACCTTTTTGTTTGGTTGGTTTTTGTGGTATATGTTCTTTGGACACATACAGAATTTTGAATAATAGCTGGAAATAGGAAACTTATACAGAGGTTGTATTTTAAGATAGTCTTATCAATTCAGTGCAAAATCCCAGTTATTCCAATCTTTTTATGATTTATTTATTTTTGTCAAACTGGTAACATATATAGATACAGAAGTTAATAACTCTATCCAGCTGTTCTCTTTGATTAAGGAATTGACAATAGTACTTGATATTTTTAATCAATAATCCCAATAATAAAATACTTAGACATATAACGTTAACTGAAGATGTTATCAAAGGCTCAAAAATCAAACCCAGGTTAAAAATTGAAAAAATACAACTGGTCGGCTTAGGTAGATTTAGGCAAATTGTTAAATATTTTAGGATTTAAATATCTTTACATTTGTGAATACATAATGAAGAAAGACAGTGTCATCATTTCATTAAAATAATGTTCCTTTTTATTAGGAATTTCACCAATTGATATATAAAAATTAAGGATTTAATGGCATATAAAATATAATAGGACCTTGAGCCAAAGTTTAATTTACCATTAAAGAATTTTATAGAAAGATTGATATTTTAAATAGTTGTAGTCAATATATTTAATAGGCACACTTTTTCATCAGATGCAGGAAAAAGAATATTAATCCGTAGAAAGTGTATGTACTGTTACGAATTATAGCTGATAGGACACGCACACAACTGCTGCAAATTACACCTGGTAGGACACGCACACAACTGCTACAAATTACACCTGATAGATCACGCACAGTTCGAATCTAGGCTGAGGCACATAAACAAAGTCCACAACTGCCGAGTTCCCAAAAAACACCAAGTTTATTACGCTCGAGCGTGGTGCCTCCGTGCTAGCCAGGAGGGGACCCCGAATACAGATAATACAAAGGTTATATACTTTTTAGCAAAGCATGTTGCCCTCGTGCATCGGAAACCTTAGCCAATAAACAAACCCTTTTCTTATCTACCACCTATCCCTGCTTGGTGCATTCCTCGTGCTAAACTAGTATGTTAATGACAAAGCATGGTCCTAAAGCCATGCATCAGTAACTTTTATTATCAGGATGGGAGGCCTCACATCAAAGGCCAGGAGATAGAGAGTTTAGGGACTGACAAAGAACAGATACCGGGAGTCCAGACAGGCTGGAGACAAGGAGGAGGATTTTCACAGGAATGCAGTATCTAAGGAACACTCCTCCTGGTGCATGATGTGCTTGCTTTTAGACAATGGTGGGCCCCAAACCAAAATGGAGTCACATGTGCTAACTTTTCCTTAACAGTACAAATTAATAAGGTTGGATAAATGAGTTAAAAAATCCCAAACAAACCCAAGACATAGCATGAGTTTCACTTATCCTTCTAGTCCCAACTGGAATCTCCAAACCATTTTTTGAAGTTTGCCTATCTATACACGTTCACAAAGACAGAACAAGGAGTAATGGTCTCAAGTTGCAGTGGGGGAGGTTTAGGTTGGATATTAGGAAAAACTTTTTCACTAGGAGGGTGGTGAAGCACTGAAATGTGTTACCTAGGCAGGTGGTGGAATCTCCTTCGTTTGAAGTTTTTAAGGTCAGGCTTGACAAAGCCCTGGCTGGGATGATTTAGTTGGGGATTGGTTCTGCTTTGAGCAAGGGGTTGGACTAGATGACCTCCTGAGGTCCCTTCCAACCCTGATATTCTATGATTCTATAATATGCAATAATTAGAAGGATCCCTGGAAGTGGTAGGTGAAGATCAGTTATCCTATACTGATTAACGTAGTTTGAGCATCTGTACAAATGTGCTCACACTTTGAGATTGAGTTGAGTTATATTGGCAGCTTGACAGGAATCCAAAAGACTGCATTCAAGTTTGCATAACATAGTCATAATGATATATAACACTTATGCAGTGCTTGTCATCTTTAAAGCACTTTTGAAACATTTAGGGCCTAATACAGTGGGAGTTGGATCGGGCCCTTACTCATTCTGATAGCCATCTGTGGTAGCTAAATCTTGTTGGCTTACTTTCCCAGCAATGAAAAAAAAAATCAAGTCATTTATATTGCCACTAGAGAGCAAGAGCACACTTGGACTTTTACACATTAGACTCCTAGGTCTGTATTTTCGCATCTATAGCTACATATTCCATATTTGGCACTCAGATTATACCTTGGGCACCGTTGGTTTAGATGAGAAATGTAGCTGTTACAGAACAATTTGGTGAAAGAATTAGGAGGAATGTGGCCAATGAGTGCAAGAAAAAAAATAGGATTTATTTGGAAGAAAAGATTCAAGTGATAGAGCTAAAAATATGAATATGGAGAGTGAGAGAAATTAAATCTAGGGAGTTATCTGCAGAACAAATGATAGGAGTTTACAGAAGTAAGGCAACATTAATGAATTGCAAAATTATTCTGTAATAATTGGAACAGTGTGCAATCATTAAATTTTGCAGCTTTTCCCAAGTAGATAAATAATACTCTATATCATCATTTAGAAGCCATTCTCATTTAGCAGCCACCCCTTTCCCATGTAAACCACAAGGGAAAACAATTAAATTTCATACAGACTGGAGAGAACTAGTAGAATTACAAAGCTATATTTTACAGAGCTAATACTGATTTACAACTATGTTGCTCAAGTTTTACACGAGGTATACTGAAATCAGTGGAGTTACACTGGTGCAAAGCAGGAGTAATGTCATGGTGAATCAGGTCCCCTTTGCCTGAAGCAGTGGTGTTCACCTGTTACAGGTATTGCACTTCAGAGGTTGCATCATCTGTATTGGCTACTAATCCCATGCTTTGCCATCTTTGGGGGCGGGGGGGGGAAGCTATTCTTCAGTAGCTATTCAATTTCTATTCTATGTTTTAAATTCAAAGATTAAGATTTAAAATATAGCCTGGCACTTAGCTTGGGGGGAAAGAAAGAGAAGAAATAAAAACTGAGAGAGAAGGTAGAGGAAAACTACAGCCAATATTTCCATACATGATTACCTGAAGTTGGGTGCGTAGGTCCGTATTTAGGCACCTAAATAGGTGTCCTGATTTGTAAAAGTGCTGAGCACCCAGTAGGTTCTACTGACTTCAGTTAGAGCTGCCAGGTGCTTGACACGTCTGGAAATCAGGCCACCTGTTTAGGTGCCAGTATGGATTTAGGCACCCATTTTTAAAAAATCTTGACCTATATCAGAAAATATTTTGAGTTGTAACTTTTGTGTCGTCTTGCTTCAGTTATTTCGGGTAGACACTTAATGGTATATAGATGTGATCATGAATATATTCCCTCGGTACATGTTAGTGTTTTTTCCCCTTTTTTAGCAAAGAGAAAAAAGTACTAAACTTTATATTTTAAGAAACAGTTACATATTTACCAAACACTTTGTAATGTCTTTCTCTGAATTGTTACAGAATGTTGGAGAAATATGTAATTTTGTTTTTTAGATCTGTAATATTCACCAGACTGGGTAAATGTGGATTCAGGGAGTTATAAAACATAGACTCCCAACCCAACAGACCAAAACTGTTATTTGGTCTCTGCTTGTGCCACTGACATGCTGGACCATAACAGTGATTTTGGTCATGTCAAAGCCTAATTACACAGTTTTTAATTTTCAGATCATTGACTCAATAGACCACAAAAAAGTAGATTAAAACATGCCAGACAAGTATTGTGAACCTAAGTGCCTCAACCCTGACAGTTGTAAAAGCTGGGAAGGAATTTAGTATATTCGATAACGGGGAGAGAGAATAATGGAATGAGGAGCTAGGAGCACAGTATAGGGTGGAAATCAATGGCAATCCAGAGCAATTTGTGGGGAGGTGAAAACGTACTAAATGAGCATACTTAAAATGATATTATCCAGAGAAAGTGAACCTAAGAAAGTAGGAATTAACAATCTTATATTTATCTGTTGTAGCCGCTGTCATCTCAAAGGATCCCAAAGAACTTTATTACCTGTATATTCACAGATAAATCTCTTTGCATAACTGAAATGATGCCAGCTGTAGTTTTGGTAAACAGGCAGATAATCCGAGTACTGGACAACTTAGCAAAGGATGCCAAGGAATCTTTCACATACATACAGAATGTCATAGGACCTTCATTTTAAAGGTCTCATGCAAAGGTCCATCAACCTGTAGAACTTCATGAAATTCATTTGATCTGTCTTAGATGAGGGGTTGATTTGACCCAACAAAGAATTTAATGTACAATATTTTGACCATTAATGTATCTCCTCAAACTGTAATGTAAAGTGATAAGTCAACCTGATGGCTATTATGGTGTGAACAAAGCTAATATCATAAAATAGGAAGTAAAAGTATATTTTCAAACGAGTCAGAAGATAAAATAATTTGCAAGGAATGCTTAATACTTTATTAACAAGTGTTAAAGAGTTTGATATCACTTACCTCTGTACTAAAGAAAACTGGTAAAACCATATCATATATGAATCGGTGAGTAAATAAGGAAATGTCATGATATTATTAAGGGATAGTGATATTGCACTAAAGAATTAATATGAAATATGAGTGAATTATCATATATATATATAAAGATGACATAAAATCCATTACAAATTTCAAAAATCAATTCTAGTCTATATTTTACATTAAAATGTTCACAGTGCTCAATAGACAAAGGGTCTGGTTCTCATTTACACTAAGGCCACTTTACACTGTTTTAGCAGTGCTCCAAAGAGCCCTTAAAATGGGTGCAAATATATACTCACTTTAAGGCCCCTTTATGCTGATAAACCAATATAAAATAGCCTTGGTGTAAAGAGAATCAGGCTCAACATTTTCAAATGTGGATGCTTAAATTTAGATACATAAGTGGCCTGATGTTCGCAGATGCTGGAGCAGCTACAACTCGTATTGACTTCAGTGGGAGTTGCAGACACTCAGCACTTCTGAAAATCAGGTCACTCATTCAGTTGTTCACATACGGACTGAGGTGCCCTATTTTAAGCACTCAAGTTTGAAAATATTTACCATAGTCAAAATACAAAAGAATTAGTGTATAATCCTGCTCCTATTGAAGACAGACCAAGTTGCTGGTGTTTATTCTTAAAGCTCTACTCCTTAGTCCTTTAATACCATTAACATAATTTTGGATATACTTCTGCACATGCACAGAAATCCCACTGATATATTAAGTAAAATATTACTTTGACTGTGGGTCAAAAATGTGTAAGTGTCAAAAAATAAAGCATGTTTACAGAAACTTTGGTGAGAGAATAGTTATAGAAATTTCAGCAATTGTTAATTTAAGCTAATTCTGTCCAAATTCTGGCAAAATCTTTCAAATTTAAACTGGGATGGCCAGTTTCCCATATGGCTGCACCATATTCTCACTGCTCTTGAGAATTCACATTTCAGCAACTTGGCAAAAGAGAATTTTTCCCCCTCTTGCCACAATTTTTTTGTTGAAAGTGAAAGGCGCTTTTAGTAGTGAAAATCTCTCCTTTCTGGGCCAGTGGTGGCATTAGTCACCTGTAACCCATGCAATTACAGGGACTTGTGAGGCAGTAAGAGGCCGCCGGAAAGTCAGATCCAGCATGCTGGGAGTCAGCTGCTCAATCCTGCTCAGTGCTGCCCAGGGCTCAAAATGCTGGGCTCTACACAGTGTGACCTCACCCGCTCCCACGGGACAAACACCACCACTAATAGGGCTGAAATTGAAGCACTCCTGCCTGGTTCACATTCACAAAATTGTGGGACAGGGCATCACCTGAAGGGACATCTCTTGGCTCCACTGAGTCTCCTCTACTCTCCCTGGTGCTTGGCTCCTGCTGGAACCATAATGCTGTTGACTAGATTCCCTCTGCAGCTGTTCAGTACCAGCCACTGAGAGGACCTAGACAAAAGTAATACAGAGGCATTAATTTGATTGCTTCACTTGGCAAGAAGAGGGGCTCGTCTTTCAACATGAGGCAATACTCCCCACATACTACATTATTACAGTACTGGATTTTGGTGCAGAAATCCAAAGACAGGGCCTCCACCCCTTCTAGCCTCACTTCAAAATCTACAAAAGGACATCCCCCAGGAGAAGAGGAATGGCAGCAAATTTGGGTGACATTCCTTTACTTCCAGACTCGAAAGTGGGAGATCCAGGTGCAGAACATCATGACAGTTTTCACATTTGAATATTTGTGGAACAAAAACAGTCACTTCCTATGTCCCCCTACCCCATCTTAGTCACATTTGTCAGTTAGGTTTGACAGTGAACTGCTTGGGTAAAAATTGTCTGGTACAAACAAGATTAGTATGGTAGTAAAGATTTTCCCAGTGTAATTCAATTCACCCAACTTTTTTGGCAGTTTTGTTGAAGCTGGATACCACTGGATGAATACAAGCGAGGAAAAGATCTGTTTTGTTTATAATATACTTTGACTTCATTTAAGAGAGTATTTGATTTCTGGGTATAACTGTAAAGTTGTTAAGTTGTCTCCATGTATTGTGATTTAAATGCTACAAGTATGATAATGGACTTTGATCTTATAGTTACTGGAAATATAAAACAAGATAATAGCAAAATAAGCCTTCTTACAACACATATTAAACTAAATGTCAACATGTTGCAGTCCTTTAATAGCCTTGATACTGAAATTCAGGAATTCAGGAGAAGGAAGAGGCGGGGAGTCTTTATAAAAAGATTTTACCTTTCTCTGTAAATTATTGTTAAGAATGCTATTCAGCCAGCCAACCATCAGTCTGGTTGGAATTCTCCCTAACAAACAAACAAACAAAACCCTGAAAGATTTAGAGCATGTAGAAAACCTAAAGTGTTTAAAATAATTTTATTTAGAAATGTATAAATTTCACATCACAGTTACGGGCTGTCATTGCCACTGATACGGAGGGCCATATCCTCAGCTGGAGTAAATTGGTGTCATTCAATTAAAGTCATTAGCTTCAAAGGAGCTGCATCAATGTACAACAGCTGAGAAACTGGTCCATAAAACCTAAATGCTGGCCTTTTGTATTAGTAAATCCCTTGCTGCTTTTACCAGAGATGGGCTGCTAATGGTAGATAGGCTAATACTTCCCACTGTAATTTCTGCTCAATACTGTATTTGTTTCAGTTCTAATCTGCTATGTATTGTTGATATGCACTGTTTCCAACAGTTGCCATGTTACATTCAGAGGTGGCTGCACTTCACTGGCAAGGAAAGTGATTCCTGTACAGTTTATGAAGTCAGTGACTAAAGTTCAAGAGCTCCTGTGAGATTGAGCCCCATTTTTTACACAGTTCTAATGGTTTATGTTTATACATTTTTCTTTTATGCTTGGTATTTCATAGGGCTATTGTAATTTCTTGTGTGTGTGCCCACAGTCCTTGAAGCCTTTAAACCCTTCCTGTCTTCTACAGAGGTTTCTGACTATTTTACAGAATCTCACTCTCACCAGACAGAATTTACCCTGGTAGAACAGGAAGGATTGCAAGGTTCTAGGAGTGTTGGGTTAATTTTTCGTGCACGTTAAAGATTTCTTTTTAATGTAATGCTACATACTAAATCTAACAGATTCCATTACAAACCCTACAAAGTAACATCAAGGGCCAAATTGTGGCCTGGCCTAGGCATATAAGAGAAGGCAGGGTACATACAACCCTTCGTGGCCACACAGAGTTTTAAGCAGGGTTGTATGTGCCCTAGCTGCCTCTTTGCTACAGACTTGCAGAGAGAGCGAGAGAGGGATTGCACACACATAACCCCCTAACAGAGAGATGGGCAAAGATTTGTGTAGCTGAACTGTCACCGGGGTAGTAATCTACTATTAGGAAGGGCCAGTAGCAAATTACCACTAAAAGAGCAATGGAGGAACAGACAAGGAAAGGTGCCTGAAATAGAATTCTTTCTCTGGGGTGGTGAAGCTAATCCAACTCTTACGCAGGGCAGATTGCATAGGCAAAATCTAGCCTGAAAATGGGGTGGATTAAGGTCAAATAGCACCTCGATCCACCAAATCATGAAGGTACCTGAAACTCTTGCTCCCAACCTGCTAGCCTCCTGCATCCCAGACAGTGCCTTCTATGCAGATCTCTTCCTTCCCCCAGATGAGCTGTTGCCTGTCGCTTCTGAACCCTCAGTCTTCCTCCTAAAAAGAGCCCAAATGCTGTTTACACCAACAAAGGACTAGCTGGCAGCGGTTTTAGCTTTGCACTACATCATCACCTACTCTGCAGTAATCTTCTGCTGTCTGATCCCCATTTTACCTTAATCTGCCACTTGATTTGGGAGATATGCTGAAGTTGTACTTGTGCATAATTATATGTAACTAAGCAGCAGAGCATGGTGAATGGTGTAAAAATGTTTCCAGAAACCTTCATTCACATTTTTAAATGAAGGGACACTTCCACTTCCTTCCTGCAGCACATTGTGGGATTCTAAAGCTCCAGGATTGTGTCAAAAAAATCAGAATGGAATTTCTGTGGCTATGCTCACTCTCTTTGGTGTTTGGAGTCTGCCCAATGTCTAGTGAACAAAATTCCTGGCATGAATGTTTGAGAGGACAGAGAATTTTAAGAGACCATTGGTAAATTTGGTGGAAAACAGATTTTAAATTCATAAGTGTACTTGTCCTGGAAACCTGATTCTAATACCTAACTTCATCTTTATTCAAAGAACAGAAAGATACCATGTGGAATATGTGTCCACTCAAAGCTAATCAACACCATTTGAATCTCAATTATTGCACACTCAAAAGAAAAAAAATCTGAAGACAAAAACTTATTTATACATCTAGGAAAATTGCAGCATGGTCGTAGACAATTTGTGAGTAGAAAGAGAGGCAAAAAATCAAATAAATTATCAATTACAAATGGTTGACCTGGCTCTACTAAATATCACATTTTTAAAAAACACTCTAATTATAGTATTAACATACATGTAGCTTCTGAATTTAGCACTATGTGCTGTAAACAAATTTGAATATATTTTGTAAATATAATTTCAAGACACTTACCAAGTTACTAACCAGGCACTGTGGAGGGCTAATTAATATTGAAAATGGGTATAGCTCAGCTTTTTGGGGAGCGTAGTCTGAGGAAAATGTGTGTATGGAACATCTCAGTCCCCTTAATCAACTACCTTTTTGGTACTGTGAGAATAGGAATAGTTGGGCTGTGGAATAGGAATTTCTGTAGCATATTCTTTGAGATCTAATTGATGTGAACAAATCATAGTTGCCCATAGAATCCACAGTGAAGTGTAGTCCGAGAACACACACTCATATCATGTCAATCATCATCATAACTCCCATAACCGCATTGGTCGTTGGGGCACCATCATTGATGAGCAATCAATGTCAATAGTTAGCACAAAGAGAAGAATAAATTTGGATGTAAAATCCCAGCTAGCTTCCTGAAAAAGGTATGATGGAGGGAGGAAAAAGTCAGAACGAGATAGAAAAACACGGGAAAAAATTGAAAATGAGAAAATCAGAAGCAGGTGTTTTTTCCATTTTGTAACTTGGAGATGGATTTTTATTAAGTTCAAATACGTATTCTGAAAATGACACTTTTTTCACCGTTCACCTTCTGGGTTTTAGATATTAACAGGATGCATATTGTTTGATGCTTTAGGGTCTGTGAGTTTTGTAAAGTAAAATGTATGAACCAGATTGTATCCCCTAGATCTACGTAGAGCGTGCCCTCTGCCCTGCAGGCAGCTGCTTCCCGTTGAAGCTCCGCTGCTCAAAACTGGTGGGTATAGCTCAGATGTGGACATTGCAGCTCGGGCTCTCAAGCCTATCTGACATGTTCGGGCTGAGCTCTGGAGACTCGCCCAAGACTCTGCTACAGCTGCAATGTCCACACTGCTGTTTTTAGAGCTCTAGCTCAAGGTGAGCTAGCTGAAGTCTTGTCTTTTTGGGGTGGGAAGCTCGCTCCCAGATGCAGTATAGAGATATTGTGAGAGCCCTGTGTCAGTACTACTGGAATGAGAGAAATAAAATCTATAGAACGCTTCATTTATATGAGAGGTTATGACATTTTGCGGTCATTGATTGCTTTGCCTCTCATCTGCTATTTAGTCTCTTTAATCTTACCAAAACTGCACTAGCCAACTCAAAATACAATACACAAGGAAATGCATATAATCCACTGAAGATACTGCAGTATTTGCACAGTGGCCCGTTGACCAGCCTCGGGAATTCAGGAACCTCAAGTATACTTCACGCCTGAAAACGTCCAAATTTAATAGTAACATTATTTGCTGAAGACCGTGTTTTATAAAAACTTAGTCCAGTTTCAGTTAGGAAATATATTCTTCACTTCTGCTTTCAACTTTGTATTAAACTGTTATATATTATAGCTAGGTCCTGCCTCTGATGGGTTGGCCCCCTCTTAAGGTGCCACCTGATGTACAGAGATACCACTGAGCCCTCTGATGTGCAGCCTTTTGCTCGTCAGTTTGCATCTGTTTTAAATAGTTGTCAGGTTAAGTTTAGAATTGGTCTACTTTTAGGTACCTGGTGAAGTGAATTCTGTAAATGGTTTGTCATCCTTTCTGGTATTTAGCACTATATCTACAATAAATGTAAGTAGCGAGAGGCTCTAATTACAGAGTTCAGATTTTCAGATCTACTTTTCGGTTTATACTTTTAACCAGCACCCATATTTCCTCCCTGCCTCACCCCATCAAAAGAAAAAAAGGTTCTTGGGGCAGTTAGATTTGGGGTCCTAGTTTGGCTCATCCTTACATGTAACTCATTGGATTATTAATGATGACCAGCAACGATTCCTAAGGCAGTGTAAGCCCCAACATAGCTATTGGAGGGGCATGTATTAATCTCTCCAAATGAAAAAGGGAATTGAGCAGAGGGATAGGTGGAATCCTTCCCCTCCCCATCCTGTGGACCACCGTTGATGCCATTCTGTGACAAATATTGCAGCCACAATTTACTGTCTCCTAGTGTCCCCATGCAAAGATGTGAGGGTTGGCTGGTGGATTTGCTAGCCAAGACCTCTTCCCTCCATTTCTCCCTTAGATGGAACTCTCACAGAGCAGACCTTAGTGGCACTCAAAGAGGAGATACCCCCTTTCAGGGGCTCCCCACAACTTACCCACATTGGTGGTTCTTTGTCATCTCAGATACTCATACAGAGAGTAAGGTTTAGACTCTAATGATTGTCAGAAACAGTTTTTATTGCATCCAGACACAATTGACCTGATTCTCAGTTACACTAATGTCCCTTTACATCAGTCTGGCAGCATAAATGAGGCAAGGAAGGAAAAGTCCTGAGCCTACTCATTATGCAGAGGTTCACCCTTGTGGGTATAGAACTGATGCAAGAGCTCTACATCAGTTCTGTGCCCAGCCCCCAGTGGAGAGTACATGTCAGGCCAGCCCGCTGCTGCTCTTTTTCCCAGCACCCTTTAGGGGGTTATAGGAAGCAGAACATAAGCTGTTTTAATTTACTTTGGGGCATGAAGAGCCCCAAAATAAGGTGAGGAAAAAAGTAGCTTAAAGCCACCTTTGCTTCCCTCTCCCTGTTTCTGCCACAAACACAGGAATGGAGTAACTGAAAATCAGGCCCTGTACATTTAAATTACCCACTTTACTTTAAAATATCTTTATTACTTATGTTATTCTTTCAGTTTTTCTTTCTGTCTTAGTTGATCTCCTGTAGCCCTTTCTAGGGCTCTTAAATGTTGTTTAAATAAAATAAGATATTTTAGGACTTCAGTATAAATTTTCTGTTTGTCTTGAAATACAAAACATTTAGAGATACAGATGGAAGCCTATTTTTAATTGATAGTAGACAAACATTAAGGAGAAAATTTTGCATCCAGTGGCAGAATTTGGCCTTAATAATGGAGCAGAACTTCTTGTATAATCAAGTTTTAATTTTGGAGCATACTCTAGTATTCCTTGGATTGTCTAAAAATATATTAAGGTCATTTTCAAATTGAATATATTTTATGTAATTAAAGCTTTTGAAGTATGGAGCAATTCTAATTAAAATGTAGTGCACTTCAGTGCAAAGTCACGTGGTGAACATTTAAAAACTAAAATCCATCATAGAGTCCTATAATTTCTTACCATATTCATGTTATGAGTTCTTTAAACCCAGTTCACTTTGTTTATTTAGCTGTTAAAACTGATGTTTTATTATAAACCTATACTACTTAAAAATCTATACTACTAGACTGGGATTAGTCTAGTAAGTGAAGTTGTGGAAGCCCAAATCATAATTAAAGTTGGATATTATACTGAAGGGAGGAATCCTGCATTTGCAGAGGAATGGATTAGATTAATAGGCCTTTTCTATCTCTAATTTCAATTATTATGGTGTATTCTAAATAGATATTGTGTATGTGCACTTTGTTGCCTGATTCTTACTTGCCTTATTCAGGTAAGAAGTCAAGTTGAAATCTGTAGGATTGCTCCCATAAGTCAGGTGAACAGAATTTTGCCCATAGTGAATAAGCAGACTTCCTGCAGAAGGCACATGTGACACATCTTGCCATGTCAAAAGGGCCAAGTCTGATTATCAACTCTTCTTTTAGGTATATGTATCTTGTGAAATATAAAGTAGTAAAGCCATTAGGAAAGTATAGACAGTGACTACAAAAGACATTAAGATCATCAAATTACTAGGCAAATGACTGGAATCATTAGCAACAACACCTAATTATTCATAATAAATTGAAGTTGGCTGTTGAGTGCTCTAGCGGCTACATTTACTTCCCCATAAAGAAAATAATGTGAGTACTTTAATTCTCACATCAACTGGTTTTACATTGACCAATACCTTAGTTTGAAAAATGATTTATGGATTTCTAAAATAAAATATAAAAAAGCAAAGTGCAAGGAGAAATTGTGCCTTCCAGTGAACACTGTGGGCATGTAACAGGGGCTGTACATGGCAGATATTTAAAGGTTCTCTCTCCCTTTTTTTTTCTTTTTCTTTTAAACTCTTTGTAGCCACAGTTCCATTCAGGGACTTTGAAGACTTTTTAAAAAATGTACTTGCTGAAAGCTGGGAAAAATTGGGAAGTATTAGTACAATCTGTAGACACTTTAAGCAACACATCATTTGTAGTAATTGGTTAAATAAAGTGAGAAACAGGAATGATTGTTTTTAGGTTGTTCCAGAAAGCAGTTAAAGCAGTAAATTATTCCTACAGATACATCCGTGCTTTGTCTTATTCTTGAGACAGAGTGACATAAAAGCAGTTGGGCTGGATGGAGTCTGTGATTCCTCTCCTGAGGAAGGGACTTTCTCAGCCAGCCACAAAATCTTAAACCAGCACTATGTGGCTGCTTTCTAGAAGAAAATATCATTTTTTAGAATAGGGAACAACTTTATAGCTGCATAGGAAAGGAGATAAAGGAGTTCCTATGGACCAACAGCTATGAAGTCTACTTTACCTTGGATGGCGTCTTTGTTAGGCAGACATTTAAATCCTTCTGCGTGGATCAATATTACCATATAAGACATGTTGGAAGTAGATATGGTAAAAACTTGCATTATATATGAAACACAGTATAGTTATATGTTCACAATATTTCTAACTCCTTTAGGCTTAGATGTCAACTCATTATTGCAGTACACAGGATAAATATCACTAGATTGTTAAATTACTGTAAATAAAGAATAAATAACAAAATTACCACCCCATACAGGTAATTCAGGACAATAGAAATTAGAGGTGGAAATGTGCCATTTGAGCATTATTCCACCCATCTGAAAGTACAGGATATAATATCCCTAATGGAAGGCATGGCCAATATTAAACTGATACTTCACTCGATTTTAACCAAAAAGTATGACTATTTGTATAAATTATAGGGTTCTGTGCACCTTATCAAAAGGTGAACATTTTAATTACAGTGTTCACAGGACTTTAAACAAGAGTTTAAATTTTTTTTTAACGTATTAGGGATTAAGTAATAGAGAGAAGGTTTTGTTCTTTTAGCGTTCACTCCTGAAAGGTGCTGTGCATGCTCCTGTGGTGTTATGCCCCTCGACATCCCCAGATTTCCATAGGAGCTGAGGGTATGTAGCACGTAACAGGAAGTGTGCTGACCTTGCAGGATTAATCCCATACTGCAGAGTTAATACCAGTTGGATCTAGCTCCTCAGCTGTTAATTTGTGCATAAAAGTTGTGAGATATTCCAGCTTGTGCAACTGTGCAGGATTTTGTGGTACAGAAGCTGGATGGAGTTTGAATGAATCAGGATCTAAGTGCAAAAATTTGGGGTCAAATTCTTGGTTATGCTTGCACAACTCCAAGTGAAGTTAGACAGCACTATGTACATCACTAAAAGGGCATAAACTGATGATCTAATTAAGGACTTGCAATATTATTCATGGAATATACAGTGGCCCAAATCCAGATCACCTTGCTGACTGTGAGCCTTCAAGTGTGACGATAACATAAGTAAAGGGAGCAGGTTTTGTGTCAGAATGAAGTTTTCTGTATTTTGAACATTTTAAAGTGTATTTTGCATTTTTAATAATATATTATCTGGTAGAAAAAAGAATTTTGCAAGAGAAGGCTTATATCAAATCAATAATTTCTTGAATTAACAATATTCAGTATTCTGCAGCAAACATATGCCAATGCTCAAATGACAGTATATAAGAATATACTATGTCATAAATTCTCTTTTGGAAATGGCAGAAAATGCATTTTCTGTTTCAGCATCATATTAGAAATTTAAAAGCCAAAAATATTTTACTTTCAATATTCTCCTTTAAGTTCTACTACGTCAATTACATTTTTTTCTGTAAAATATAGGATTTTTTACATTTTGCATTTAATGCCCTTTAGTGTATACATTAATATAAATATAGTTTGATTTTTTTAAACTTTATAAATATATTTTAGCATGACATATTTGTAACGCTAAACGTAAAGCTTCCAGTGCAAGCGTTTGTACATAGTCCATATTCAGATGTCACCATTATTTCATTTAAAAGATCCCAGCATGTCTACCTCATGATCCTTATAAACTATATAGTACTGAAATACGTCAACACTTTTTTTTGCTACGTTCATTAAAATTAAGCACCCTTACCCTACCCCATCTGTAAACATCAAGTCAATTGGCAGCTAGCACATTTCCCAGTCAGCAAGCAGTATTGTGAATTTTATCTTCTCTTGCAGAAATCAATTCGTCTTCGTTGCAGCAGATGAAATTTCTTGTAACACCTCTGCAGGTAACAATCATTGATACTTCTTGATGCATCCATCCAGGTCTCAATATCCTTTTTCACATGCTGCAGTTAATCATTAGAGAAAGCTTAGTAAAGTCCATAATATAAATCTTTGGAATAGTTTCACTAAGTTATAGCTTGAAACCTTTAGGCTTTGCCATATAAAAGACATTAGGTTATTTTGCTGACTTTGATGTTTTATTTCCAGTTTCAATATTGTGTGATCCAGAAAAGTAAGAATATATTGAAGCTTCATACATTTACTGTACAGTATGACCAAATTGTTACCAAAAATTCCCCAAACAGAAATAAAGATAGGATTAAAGGCATAGACACCTGTAAGTGCTATCGATTTATCACTTTTCTGAATGACTCTTTGGGGGCAAATGGTGCCCACAAAGATAGTACAGACCCCAAAGCACATCAAAGTCTGTATTTGCGGATAGGATAGTGAGAAAGAAGATCTGTATATCATCAGAGCATCACCCTAAGCAAAGGCCCTCTGTTTCTTTGCTAATATAACATTGTGTTATAAGGACCCGGGTACAGAGGAATAAGCATTGTTTTTATAAGATATTTGCAAAAAGTAATCTTATAAATATACAGATTATACCAAGGGAAATCCTCTCTGTTACATAATGTAGTTTGAAACAGTCTGAATCTTTATACAGATAAGGATGGAATTATTTTGCTACCTGAGGTGAAGCTCTGCGCAGAAGCCAAAATAAATAGTAATAACATTGGGCCATATTCTGCCATTGATTTTTAAGCAAAAATCTTATTGATTTAATGGGAATTCTGCATGCAAAATGATTGAAGGTTATGCAGTCTAAAACAAAATGTTGGAATTAAAACACTGATTTATAGGATACCCTATTAACATCAGTAGCAGCAAGTGAAAGGTGAAGACTGTACACTTTAAAACATTCTGATCTATATTCAAATACGTCAAGAACCTTCAATTTGTGTCAATGAAAATTATATATAGTAAGATCAACATATACTGACGTTTGTAATGTTGTATGCAATTTACATGTTTCTTAAAGGTGATCTGAAAAGTTCTTCTTTTAACACAAACTGTTTAGAATCCTAAATTAGTAGCAGTGTGTATTTAACTTTATAAATTGAAAATTGCATCATATTTGAAAAGACAGTATTAGAAACTCATTTGCTTGGTCAGACCCTGAGTTCAGGATTCAGCTACATCTAAATGCACAGCATTAGCCTTCCTCTCTCCTGCTCTGCTCCAGGTTGTAATGAGCTTATCAGTTCTAGCAGGTTTCGTTAAGAAGAAAGTTCTTTTAATAAACTTTGTTTTCAAAGACATATACTTACGATTTTAACTATAGTCCTGGATCTTTAGCTGTCCATTGGCCCTGCAGGCAATTTCCTGTCCTGCAAGATGAATTCCATGGAATCAGAATGAGTTTCTGTAATAAAAGGACTTCCTTCCTTCCTGCAGGACTGGCGGAATTGTAAATGTCCAGGACTGTACAAACATGCATTACGTCACTGCTTTGGAATCTTATGGTATGGGCCAAACTCTGCCAGTGACTTCAGTGTATTGCACAGGTGTAACTGAGGACAGAAATTGGGTCTTTGTATCTATTTACAAAAGCTTTTAGTTTCACCTTAGATTGCCTGCATTGTATGGTTTTAGAAATAAGTTTTTGGTTAGATACAATTTTAAGAATGATAGCTAAATCAATAAACAGCTGACTGTAGATGCTTTTTTTGTTATGTGATCTGAGTGAATGAGCTTTAACTAGCTAATGAGAGGCCTGGTCTTGCATTCCTTGAACAAATAAATCTTACATTAGAGTCCAAAGGAGTTCTGGGTGTGCAAGGAATTCACACTCAGGTCCACATTCACAGGTTTTATAATGTAAATTGCTAAAAGTTTGTTGATTTAAATCACTAGTTTTCATGACAAGTTCATCAGTGTTGTTGATTTTTAAATCTCAGAATTGAAATACAATAGGCAAAGCTGCACTTTAAATAATAAGGTTATGCCTCCTGCGCTTGATTTAGGTCAGACCTTCAAAATCAGTAAATCTAGTGTTCAGTGAATTAATGAAGTAATTTTTGAATTATTTTATTAAGACACATAAATTCTTTCCATCGTATTCTAAACTGTCCTGTAGTGCTGTTTGTTCTTATTAAACTGCAGCCTGAGTAACTTTATACACATGATTAGTCCAACTGAACTTAATGACATTACTCGTGTTTTTGTAGGATTGGGTTAAACTGAATGTACTGATAGTATATAAAACCCTGTTCAAAATATGGAATTTGTGTGTATGTCTTTATCTCATCCCCCTGCAAATGGTGTGTGTGTGCGAGAATAATAATATAACTAATCAGGAAAACAACTGTTAAAGTTTCATCAGATTGAAGGGAGGGTTTGGGTGATCTCCCTGCTATGGTGAAGGCTGTTTAATCATTCCTGCCAGAGATAACTTAACTCTGAAGTACATAAGATTTCTTCTGAAGAGTGATTATTTTACTTGTAGAATGAACCAGATTGCACTATATCAAGTATTTATAATAAATGAGCTTGGAGAAGGCTCTCCAAGAATGTGTGTTGTATAGGAGCTTTTGTAAAATTCTCACACCTAGTACCTTCAACAGATGTTGGCTTGCCAAGTGGTTTTTCTGTCTTCCTTGGTTATGGTTAAAATGAGACACTAAGAATGAATGTAGAGTGTAGTGAGCTCATATCAAACATAGATGTCTCTGGCAGGAGGATCCTTCCCTAGGACTTTTTAATATCTGACACTTGATGGAATCCAGTGCTTTCAAAGGCCAAAAAAATTGCTCTTCAGAACAAATGTTATATGCTTCAGGGCTAGGTCATCTTTGGCAGGAATCATTAAACAACGTGTGGAGAGTAAATTAGATCAGAGGAAGGGAAGCTGTCTTGACCCTCCATTCAGCTGATTATGACATTTTAACAAGAATCTCCAAAGAACCCTCTCCAGCACATTTCTGGAAATGGGCATACAAGGGCAGAATTCATCCTGAGATGCAGAGGCATTTGGCATCTCACAGCATCAAACTCCATGGGAGGGTAGAACGTGGCTCTGAATGTGTTGTGGCTTAAAATTTGTAGTTGTAAATACATGTTGATTGCATTTTTGTAGTATTTTTGTAGTAATGTTGGTATATTTGAATTATTTTCCCAAAGCAGAATTTAAATCTTTACTTCAGATTTTATAATATCAAAATGCAGGTTCCCTGAAGAAAGGTGCTTGCTGGGACACACATTTTGCTTTTTATAGTCTTGTGTAATAAATGGATACTCTGACTATTCTAGATTTAGACCTCTTTTCCTGTAATTTTTAACTTCTTGTGACTCTGCCATACAAGAACAACAAAATCCAGTGTGCTTGCATAGTTGATACTGTTTCCCTCAGGAGCATGTGTGCACTCTGTTTATGGTTTAGGTGCGAGAGAGACCTGGGCAAAGTTTATTATATGAACCTGCTTTCTAACTGAAATGTGGTACAAGTGGATATAACATCTTTTTTTCAACTCACGACTTTATTCATTTCCTGTCTTCAATCATAGTTATCCCCCCTCCCCCAGGAAATAAAAATGAATGAATGAATGTATGTAACATACCAGTGTATGTCTTAGCTTTAGAAATATACGGCCTTAGATAAAATTATGAGCCAAGTACTTTGGTGAAACAAAGTCTCCCCAAAAAGATGACAAAAATTCTGATTGCTTTAATTTCTAACATTGCAAAACTATGCTATTTTTATCTCTTGGCTTATAGATGAAGAGTCAAGCACCCAACAATGTTGTAAATGGTTTGAGTGGAATGTATAGTTTTTTAAATCACCTTGATTGCCAGGTTTGCAAAGTTCCCAAATACTGCCATTGATCTGTGCAGTTTTCTGGCACCAGTGCAAGTTTTATGCGTGGAGCACTAGCAAGATATGGTAGACAGTTATTTCAAAGTGAATATTTTCATCAGTGCATAAATGTGGCTGAGATGCCTGTATGCTGAACCTTCAACATGATACATAGCTAATCATATCTGGACAAATTCTTCCCTCAGACAACTCACTGCCTTACTCTGAGATAAAGGGGAGAGATACTGGCCAGATATGGAAGTTTAAAAGGAATTACCAAGAATTACATATACAAATAATCTAAATCATTTTCAAAAGTGAAAGAATACAGTTTGAGATAGTGGCGTCAGCTTTATTTAGACCACAGTGTAAAGACATATAAGTTTACTTTTGAGAATTCCTTTGTGCTGCCCAAGGAGTTGACTTCATTTCATGCTGCCATTTGGCAGAGCATTTTGAACTAGATACCTTTCTTATTATATTTTCCTCTCCCACTAACCTTGTAAAAGCATAGATGAAGGATAGCTGGAGTACCTGAATGTCTTCTGCTAGTACCATATTTAATTTTAATGTCTGTGTTGCTTTTCCCTGTGAAAAATGACAAATCTTGAGGTTCGTGCTTTGCAAAGGGTAGGAAATGCTGTACTAATGCAAACAATTAAATTTCCTCAGTAAATTCAAGTATCCCTTATGTTGGCACTTTAAACATCCTTTTACTGCTGCTGTAAATAGCTGTGTATGGCTTATATGGAACTTTATTTGTTACAGCTCCTGGTAGTTGTTGTTATAAGATGTGCAACCATGGGATCAGTTGATAAAATCAGTAAACACTTGGATTATCCTCTGTTTTTCTGTAGTGAAGTCTGATTAATCCTTCTATCTCACTCAGTGAAAACACTGGCAGCCCTTGTTGGCATCTTTGTCATTATCTCTTTGACAGCTTGCCTTCCTTGTGCTTACAGTTCTAGGTCAGTTCACATGGCTAGTCAAATGTGACAACATGACAAGATTAAGTAAAGCTGGGGTTCTGTGATTTGTAAATGGAGGATTTGCAATCTGAAGCTCTTTTGATAACAAAAAAGTGAATAATCTATGTTTCTACTGATCTCAACAGGTGTGTCTGTGTGTGTCAATGCATTCTTTGCACTATGGTCTTAGAGAAATGCAACTATGGCTTAATATATCCAGAAACCAATTCTGTGATACGATGAAAATATGGGACTTGGAGATGCCATTTCTGGGGTCTGTGTATACATTATGGTTTACACACACATGTGCAGTAGACAAAGAACAAATGGCAAAATCTGTATGTTGTTACACTCATTACACTTCAAAAACTGAATTTAAAAGAGCAGTATTGTAGCCTGCAAAGTTTAAGAGTAAATAAAAATGCAGACTTCAGAAAAAGTTTTGTTGTCAAGTACACAGTACAGTATGCTAGAAAACAACCTGTTAAATACTTACAATATAATAATGATAATTAATAAATTAATAATCCAAAAATGCTTTGCAGACTAAAGTAAGAATCATTCATTTCCCATGGATGGCAGCCACTTTTCAGGTGGAACATGGTATTTACTATGCCCCAATATCTCCACGCAACAATTTTTATTAGGAGAATTAGTATCAGTATAATGAGAAAATAACTATCCTGGTAGAAACTATAAGGAGGAATGTAGGGAGGCAGGATGTAATTATCAAGTTAGAATTTGACTTAGACGTTAGGTTAACACCCTTGATTTTACATCTGAAATAAAATCCTTGAGCAGCACCCAGACGCTAGCACCATGCTGAGGCACTAATTCACTTATGACTAAGAGGGGAGAGCATCACCTATGGTATCACCAATACCACATCTTGTAGCATCTGGGTATTTCTGCAATCAAAATATTGACCAATCCTATTTAGCTGACCAGATCTTCCAAGGTGGCATCCCAGTGTCAGGTGTCTGCAGGTATATAACAAGCTACAGAAAGGGTTGAGGGGGATTTTCACTTTTAAGTTCCTTCAGTGCTGGACAGTAATGGGAATAGGTGATGACACCCCTCACCAGGCAAGAGAAAAACTGGTGCTGTCAATCAAAAATTCTTTTTACTAACAAGACTAATAACAAACAAATGCCTCCACTCCATGAGTTTCCCACAATTGGGATGAAAGGCATCAGTAAATAAAAACCCACACAAAATAGAACCCCCACAGGTGCTAAGGAAATGACAAACTCATGTAAAACAGGCCACAAAGGCTTGGTTCTCTGTTACTTGATAAATTTTAGAAAGATCATTACGGGTAAAAGTAATACCATTGTAAATTCCCCCTGACGGACAAGAAAGCAATGGAGGAGGAAATAAAGAACACACACAGGGCTGTTCCTAAGTAAAGGCAAGAGTCATAACTATTCCCACACAAATATCCCAGCAAAGGCTTTATGTCCTATGGAAGATGAACAAAATCTTTCTGTGGAATCCTCCACTAAGTCTGCAATCAAAGGAACTTTTATTAAAAAATATATATTGCTTGCACTATACAGGAAAATTTATATACCTATTATGTATTAATGAATTAGTACCGACAAGTGCTGGGCATTTTAGAGCCAAGGAGAAAGAAAAGGTTGAGGCCTGAAGGATCTCACGTTCTAAATTAGGACTCTGTCTAGAGCGTCCAGAATCACTCCCAAAAGCCTGTAAGGCAGCTAGCTATCCAGCCTTTACCATATTGAAATGCAAACTCCATAGCTCAAAATCAGAGCTTGTGTCAGCAGGTTAATTATTGAGGACCTTGGTGTTTCACCTTCTTATGTTAAGTCTGAATTTGGTTCCCTATCTCTCTTTATGTTCCTGGGAAATCAGAAATACTGAAGATCACTATTCAACATTTCAAGTTATGAATGTTGCTCTGCTAGATGGAGGAAATTTTTTATGAAGATCTCCTCCTGGAAATCCCATCTTATTGTCCCATCCAGGGGTTGGGTGCTGGCCCCTTCCCTCCGGCTCTCTGAAAGAACAGCTTTACTAGAGCCATGCTACCAGGGATTGTCCCAGCCACAGCTGCCCCAGAACCTTCAGTGAATGTGGAGGGTGCCACAGAAAATTTTTAATATCATTAGAGATGACCTCAGCTGTATTAGCTTTTCTGGCTAATACTTTATAGCAGAGGTTCTCAAATTTCATAGCACCGCGAACCCCTTCTGACAACAAAAATTACTACATGACCGCAGGAAGGGGGGAAGTGAAGCCTGAGCCCGGCCTCCCGAGGTGACGAGGGGGCCAAAGCCAAACCTCATCACCCTGAGCTGGGGATGGGGGCAGGGGAGACAAAGCCCAAGGGCTTCAGCACCAGACAGGCCTGTAACCTGAGCTCCGCCACCCAGGGTTGAAACCCAAGGCAGTGGGGATCAGGCTTTGGCCCCAGGCACCCACTAGTCTAAGCCAGCCCTGGGAACCCCATTAAAATGGGGTCGCACCCACTTTGGGGTCCCAACCCACAGTTTGAGAACTGCTGCTATATAGGACTAGTATACATTCCCAAGACTGCCAAGTTTCCAGCCCTCCACAATGCAAACCTGTAAACTACTCTCTGTGGTGCAGGGCAGAAATCCGTATCCAGAGGGTTCCCTTACACTCTTTTCTTAAGGGGTGATCTGGGCCTTTGATATAATAAAGGTGAAAGGTTGTAGAATTCTTTAAACGTTCAAGACCAAAGAAAATGACTGAAAGTAAATTTAAAAAAATCTTAAGTGTGTCATCCTGTGTGGAGGGACTACTCTAGAATATGCACTAAAAATTTGTGAATAAATATACGTAAACAGAGTACAACTGCTGCATAGTGCAGATCCACCAGCTGAGAGGTGAACAAAGAATCTGGCTGTGCTTTGTGTGCCAGGCGCAACTACAAAAGGACTCTTTTCCTTTTTGCTATTTAAAAGTATAATTAACAAGCATGACTTAACATTGGATGTAACAGGATATTCTACTGCAAGTATGTTACTTGTGAACCTTACCATACCATGAAATAAGGAGGTGAAACATGAGTAGCTGCTTTATATTATCACTCAGGATCTTTGTTTTCTTAAAAAATGTCAGGTGTTGGGCGGGAAATAAAGGCCCGACACCAGCCCCATGGTGATTTCTTAAAGTCTGTCATGGTGATCCAAGGGATCAGTAGATTGGCTGATGTGACCGATCATTGCAACCATTTATAGGGAGAGAGGCAGGTCACCATTGCAACTAAGCCTTCCTTTTCTCTGGCCACTGAAACTTGCCTGCCTCTACTCTAATAATATCACTATTATAACTCTGACTCCTTTTGCCCCATAAAAACATAAGAATGACCATACTGGGTCAGACCAAAGGTCCATCTAGCCCAGTATCCTATTTTCCGACAGTGGCCAATGCCACATGCCCCAGAGGGAATGAACAGAACAGGTAATCATCAAGTGATCCATCTCCTGTCGCTCATTCCCAGCTTCTGGCAAACAGAGGTTACGGATACCATTTCTGCCCATCCTGGCTAATAGCCATTGATAGACCTATGCTCTATGACCTTATGTAGTTCTTTTTTGAACCCTGTTATAGTCTTGGCTTTCGCAACATCCTCTGGCAAGGAGTTCCACAGGTTGACTGTGCATTGTGTGAAAAAATACTTACTTTTGTTTGTTTTAAACTTGCTGCCTATTAAAAGCTTCCCTGCTGACTGTCAAGATCAGATAGTCAATGAAGAGATCAGGATTCTGCTTTACATGGCACCAATTGGTTGGGATGTTTCCCTGGCATCACTTTTTGTAGTCCTGCTCCCCCTTCCACTGGTGAGCACCAGGGTTATGGTGAAGCTCTAGAGACAGAAGTCACTGCTTATTTTGTTGTACCTTCTGCTGCCTAGGCAACCCTGTCTATTCAGTTGATAAGGGTAACATTATCTATTTCTAAAATTACATTAGGTTAGTGCTTTATTGTCAAATAGCAATCAACACACGGAATTTAAGCAATTTAAAGTTACACTGGGTCCAAGCTCTAATAGCTGCAAGACCAAGGGAACAATGATTGTAAGGTCAGATAGTCCATTAACCGTTACAGCTAATAAAAATGCTTTATATAGTGGAAACAGTAGAATTATTAGTTTTCCAATGATACAAGTAATCTGTTTCTAGCCCTGGCAAATTACAAGAGATTGGACTATAAAATTACATCTTTCTGATTGCAGTCTTTCCCATCTGAATCTTTACTTTATTTTAGCCAACACACGTTTAAAAACTGCTAAAGCTCAAAACTTGTACTTTATACTATTTGGGTTAATAGCCATTTTCAAAACAGTTACAAAATATTCTAGTAATTTCTAATCTATGGGTTACTAAACAAATGTCCAAATTGAAAAAAAATGGGAGAACAAAAATAGTAATTAGAAGGAGATGACTTTAAATTTCATTGTCTCATGACTGTTGAAATGGATCTTTAATGGCTCACAGCCTGGCAGATTATTACTAGAGCCAGTGAAAATTTGGATTCAGTTTGCTCAATGCAGAGCAATTTACGTCACCCCAACAATGACCTGCCAAGGAAAGAAGTCTTTGGGACAGACCAGTAGAAATATTTTCATGATCAATACTTTTTTTCCTAAATATTTGTTTTGGATCAGTGATGAGAGAAAATCAGATTCCTGAATTTAGTTTTATTTAATACATTCCTTTTACACTGCTCAGATTGTTCTAGCAAGGAAAAGTGTGTTAACTGGGTTGCACTATAGATTATGAATTTCCCCCTGATACTTTTGTTATTAAACCTAATAGTGTATATTATTAAACAGTTTTCAAATGATACTAAGTCCCCATTTAGGATCAGAGCCCCATTCCCGGAGTTAGGCGCATAGGGAAAATATGGTCTCTGCACCAAAGAGTTTACAATCTAAAAAGATTATAAAAAAACTAGGAGTGGAGTAAGGGATACATTCCTCAGTTTTTAGCGACTTTAGACATATCTACACAAAATGTAAAAATGACACCTTGAAGCTGTTGTAGCCAATTGTTTATATTTGTGAACAATGTTCATATGCAAGTATCATTTAGTCATTTTAAATTTAAAAAAAACCAAACTCTCTCTCCAGCAGTTAACAACAGATCTACTTTTCAACAGTATTTGAGCAATTTTAAAACATGGTGAGTTCTTACCACACAAGGTAATCGATCCTGAAGTCAGTTTTTACTCCATTATTACTCAGGCTGTACTCTGACAAATTCCCATTGAATTAAATGAGTCTTTTGCTGTAAGGAGTGATATGTAAGGATTTCAGGATCCAGCCCCATGTGAATATTTACAGCGATGTTCTAAACTAGGATGGTGAGCTTTTATTTTAAAATTTCCTATAATTCTACCATTGTTATGCAGATCCAGCAGTAGTTGCAATGTTGTGTGCCGCCAGCACTTTGTCAGCTATGTTTTTTTACCACCATGTTATCTACGTGTGAAAAATGTTGGCACATCCCTTACATTGATGTTCCCACTACTTGGGCACCAATGGGAAATTATAATAAAATGTCCATCGTAAACATAGCCCTTGAGACAACAATTTCTAATTCGTTATGACGGGTACCTATAGTTGGTATTGACACAGTGATTTAACAATTTGTAATATACACTGTTCTATTAAACTATTCGAAATAGGTTTTCCTTTTTAAAAAAAAATTAAATGTAGGCCCTAGTGTATCATTTACCTACAGTGATTGTTTCTAGTGTAAATTATAAAAGAGCATTAAAATAATACTAATTTTAATGAAAAATAAGCATGCTGACAAAATTGTGGCTGATTGAATGAATAAAAGACTGGATCACTTGGTGACTGCCCTGCTTACTGGTTTCCAATTTGACAATATGCCTTAAATCCTTGGCCCCATTTTCAGAATGGAATCTGAATCTATTCTGCTAACCTTGTGAGCTTCTAAATTTTCGTGTCATGCAAGGGCATGTTTACAAATTAGCATTTAAAAAGAAGACTACTTGCTTGAAGTTTAAGCTGACACTGTTCCTTTTCCTCTGTGGAAATGAAATTTATTAATCATAATAAAACCATCATATTCTGAAGGTAGAGGTCACCCTGAGGAGAGAAAACTCTATTCATCACAAAGGAATTTCAATGCATTTTCCCCAGATAATATCTGAGCATGGGTTTTCTCTCCTTTGGAAATGTATTCCTCCATGGTAGTGACTTTGTTTCTTTATAAAGACTTTTATCCAGTAGTTTGCAAAATTGAGAAATTATCTTTTTTATTTTAAAGGAAAACGTGTTCTGTTTTATGCTAGATTTGGAAAAACTCCTTGTTCCCAAATGCTTTGTATATACTTTTAAACTAAAGAAGTGGGAGGGTTTGTTTTGTTTGTAACGTGCACTCTTCTGATGGAGTGGGATTTCATGTTCCTATAAATCCTTTTGGTGCCTAAAACTGTCAGTTGAGGTGTTTGTTATTTTCACATAGTAGTAGTGTGGAAGGTTAGAAAAGATTGTCCTTATTTTAATATCTGACATAAGAACAAGCTTTATAATGGAGAAAGTTATCTGAATAGGAATGCAAAGTAAATTTTCCTAGGATACAATCATTTATATTTAATGGGAAGCAATTATCTTATCAAGTTGACATTTCATTGTAGGATGAGGAACATCTCTCAATTGTACACAATAGGGTCAATAATCATGCTAAAATAAATGCTTTCTACTTAATGTAAACCAGTGATAAGTGATTTGTTTCCAAAAGAAAATCTTAACCATGGTGGTGCATGCTTTATACTCATCTTTTCCCACTAGATATTGAAAATGCTTTGTGTTGTGTTGGCTTATCCATATTTTCCTGTGTGTGCTCCAGATCTCTGTATAGTATCGACACTATTAACATTATTTCAACAGTGATATAAGCATGTTATCTGCCAAAGTAGTTTAGATAAATGCACTGTTACTGTAATGAGGGCTGGGAGTTCTGTATTATCCTTCCCTACCTTTGACTGGGCCTCCCCACAAATCTGCATCCACATCACTCAGTTGATCTCCCCTGGCTACAGCCTGCCTCAGGCTGTAATAAACTTGAGGCATTGTGATGTGTGGGTGGTGATGCTCTTAGATGAACTGTGATGTGGTGCCAGAGTTCAACTTTATAAGCAGAGAATGGGGCAAGACAGTAAAACTGGAACTGAAGTTTGATGGGTTTGTATGTATCATTCAGCACCCCTGGAAGAGCAGGGCCCAGCGCAACTAATAGGTCACACAAGCCTAAGGCCTCACCTTCCATAATGGCCACTATAGATTTAAACTTGTATCCCTTGCTCTGAATGGCAGTGATAATATCAGCTCAGATAACCATTAAATCAGCAGAAAAGACAAAGATAACTAAAAATAAAGCAGAACCGTGGATGATAATAGCGTATATAATTCTCCCTCTAACATAGTTATGAAATTTAAGGATGTATGTATTATTGGGAACCAGTCTAGTTTTTACAAAGCATTATTTCTTCCTTGTTTGGTCTTTATTGGAACCTATGATACCTTTATATATGGCTACAGTAAATCAAAATTATAAAGAAAACCAAAATAGATTTTAAAATTTTGATAATTTTATTTCCAAATGACTCTGGTCCAAAGACAGTCTTGTGAATATCTTGTCAGCAACAGCTCACATGAGCCAGCAACAGAACAAGTAAGCAATTCAGTAAGTGTTTCTACAGGGTTGCGGGG